>NW_027394407.1:0-40163 GCF_049309525.1 Garra rufa | reverse complement strand
GGTAGACCCAGGAACTAAATCTAGCCTGGAACCAAGACGTCGCCTAGCCACGAACCAACACTTCGCCTAAACCTAGCATTGGTAGACCCAGCAACTAAATCTGACCTCGGACCAAGACGTCGCTTAAACCTAGCATTGGTAGACCCAGAAACTAAATCTAGGCCCGAACCAACACTTCGCCTAAACCTAGCATTGGTTGACCCAGTAACTAAATCTAACCTCGGACCAAGACGTCGCCTAAACCTAGCATTGGTAGACCCAGGAACTAAATCTAGGCCCGAACCAACACTTTGCCTAAACCTAGTATTGGTAGACCAAGGAACTAAATCTAGCCTGGAACCAAGATGTCGCCTAGCCTCGAACCAACACTTCGCCTAAACCTAGCATTGGTATACCCAGGAACTAAATCTAGCCTCGGACCAAGACGTCGCCTAAACCTAGCATTGGTAGACCCAGGAAATAAATCAAGACCCGAACCAACACTTCGCCTAAACCTAGCACTGGTAGACCCAGGAACTAAATCTAGGCCCGAACCAACACAATAATTCAGCTCCAAGCTAAACGTATTCTACCCGCAAATGAAGAATAACTTAACTGCGATCAAGGCACAACTTATACCACAACCCAAGGGTAACCCAATTATAACCGAGAGACAACATAACTGCAGATTAAAACCAAAAATTTGAAGAATAACCCAACTATAACCTTCAAGCAACGTAACCATAACGTAACCACAACCTGGGAGTAACCTGACGGTAACTTAACCAGAACTGGAGCAAAAACTGGTTGCAGTCAATTTGAAACGTAATTATAGCTTACTTGCAGTGTATTCCATATGTTTTCTTAACCTTAATATCACTTTATTAGGTTTAATTAACATAAAAGCCTGAGCCATTCTCTTGTCTGAAAGATGGGATCTAAGCGGATGTGAGAGGATTTAAGCTCAAGTTAGATTAACATTTAAAGCTCATTAATTACAGTATTTTAGCCTTATTAGTGTTCTTTTAAGAGTTAATTGATTAATATTAGCATTAGCATGCTAGCAGTAATGGACTGGCACCAGAAACAGAATATCTATACGATATAGATCCGCAAACAAGCGCCACAGCAACAAAAATACACCCTTTTTCCACCAAAAAACAGGCCAAAAACACACATTGGCTGAGCTGAATTGCATATGCAAATTACTGCTGTAAAAATCGGTTTAAAAAGGCTAAAAAAAGCTACTTATGCTTCATAAAAACTTAAGAAAACTTGCAGATATACTTTATGGACCGGGAGGATTCCGAAAGGATAGTCATCTCAAAATTATTTTTTTACTCACCGTCGTATAGTCAGGTAGGCCGAAACACAAAACCAGGGTTTAATTTCCATTCATCTTCAGAAGTTATCGCATCCAGCGGTTATCCTTGTGTGAGGGTGATGTCTGTTTGCGTTGCCATAACTTTTAGGAGGGAGGTCTGGTAGAAGCTTGATGCTTGACATCCGCCAGTCACGACCTTCGACCTTTCGCCGTCCGTTGCCTTTTTTGGCGCTTATGTGGAAAATTCAGTCCTAAATTATGCTATTTTAGACTCGGTTATTATATTAAGGCCTCTAAATAATCTCAATGGCTACATAACCTTTTAACTCCACTATCTAAACATTCAAATTACAGATTGACCTTTGACCTTACGTGGTTGTTTTAGGCCATTTAGGGCGGCATTTCAGTCCTTATTTCTGTTATTAGACATCTAACTTTGACTTTTACATTGCTCTTTCTAATTTACTTCAACCTACACTGGTACTGCTTTATTGTTCAATGCAAGTAATAGCATTTAATGTTTTTAAAACTCATTTTAAAGGACAAATTCGTTCAAAACTCAAACCAGGCCCCAACTACACGATTGTGGGCCTGACCAAACTCGATTAGCAATTGGCTATGAGACACTCGCCTGGAAATGATCAACCAAGGCGGGCCGCCTCAGAGGAGGGTGTCTAGTGTTTAAAGTGCCGAAACACCCGATGAATCTGAGGTCCACTACTGATGAAGTGTCTTAAACATTTCCCTCTCGTAACCATACTTTGAGGGAGTAGAGAAAGTATGGCAAGAGTTGCCTCTTTGAAGAAATATTATACACATCTTCTACTTGATCTATCACCACTCAAACCAACACTCAACCTAAACCTACCGTTGGTAGACCTAAGGACTAAATCTAGCCCCGAACCAACACTTAAACCTAAACCTACCGTCGGTAGACCTAAGGACTAAATCTAGGCCCGAGCCAACACTTAACCTAAACCTACCGTTCGTAGCCCTATGGACTTGAACCCCAGTCTTCCCAACACAACGGAACTACAAGCTAAGAGTTACCTGACGTTAACTTGACCACAATTTGAGCAAAGGCTGGTCGCAGTCAATTTTGAAACCTTAAACAGCACTCGCTGACGGAATGCAATGCCCGATCAGGATTATCGGGCAGTGACTTTCGGGTTACTGCCTGATTCGCTGGTCCGGAGTAAGTTTAGTCAAAAACTTTGCGTTCCCAGAGCCGATTGATGTTCAGATCGAACTTCGAACCAACCTTCGCACTAAATCTAACCGAAACCGAATTCCTGGTCTTCCACATTCTTAGCCCCATGCCTACTAAGGCTATTCTCCTGGAATGGGAGATAGATAAAGGCTTCCTTGGTATAGTCAGACATGCGTCGGCCCGTGCACTATCCTCAGTCTCCCTACTTCAAACTTTCCTAGACGGGTGCTAGGTTGGGGGGAGCTGTTGTAATTTTTCTAACCTAACCTTCGCCAGAGCCATCGGACTTGACATACCAGATTTTACGCACAGAATCCTCTATAGGGGCTTGTTTTTTGAATGCGATTTGAAATTCGCTCCCTCCGATGTCTCCTTCCTGTTTGTGCGGGGAGGAGATGTGGGAGGGGGAGGTGAACCTAAGCCCAGACAGGCTTTTTGGGGGGGCGTGTGGCCCAGACAGGTCTATCGCCTCCTGGTTCACTGTAAATAATTTCATTTAGCATTTAGATACAAAAGATTTCATCCTATTCAAGAATGTCGACAAACCAGGATTTCAGACACTAAACCTAGCATTGGTAGACCCAGGAACTAAATCTAGCCACGAACCAACACTTCGCCTAAACCTAGCATTGGTAGACCAAGGAACTAAATCTAGCCTGGAACCAAGACGTCGCCTAGCCACGAACCAACACTTTGCCTAAACCTAGCATTGGTAGACCCAGCAACTAAATCTGACCTCGGACCAAGACGTCGCTTAAACCTAGCATTGGTAGACCCAGGAACTAAATCTAGCCACGAACCAACACTTCGCCTAAACCTAGCATTGGTAGACCAAGGAACTAAATCTAGCGTCGGACCAGGACGTCGCCTAAACCTAGCATTGGTAGACCCAGGAACTAAATCTAGCCTGGAACCAAGACGTCGCCTAGCCACGAACCAACACTTTGCCTAAACCGAGCATTGGTAGACCCAGCAACTAAATCTGACCTCGGACCAAGACGTCGCTTAAACCTAGTATTGGTAGACCCAGAAACTAAATCTAGGCCCGAACCAACACTTCGCCTAAACCTAGCATTGGTAGACCAAGGAACTAAATCTAGCCTCGGACCAAGACGTCGCCTAAACCTAGCATTGGTAGACCCAGGAACTAAATCTAGCCTGGAACCAAGACGTCGCCTAGCCACGAACCAACACTTCGCCTAAACCTAGCATTGGTAGACCCAGCAACTAAATCTGACCTCGGACCAAGACGTCGCTTAAACCTAGCATTGGTAGACCCAGAAACTAAATCTAGGCCCGAACCAACACTTCGCCTAAACCTAGCATTGGTTGACCCAGTAACTAAATCTAACCTCGGACCAAGACGTCGCCTAAACCTAGCATTGGTAGACCCAGGAACTAAATCTAGGCCCGAACCAACACTTTGCCTAAACCTAGTATTGGTAGACCAAGGAACTAAATCTAGCCTGGAACCAAGATGTCGCCTAGCCTCGAACCAACACTTCGCCTAAACCTAGCATTGGTATACCCAGGAACTAAATCTAGCCTCGGACCAAGACGTCGCCTAAACCTAGCATTGGTAGACCCAGGAAATAAATCAAGACCCGAACCAACACTTCGCCTAAACCTAGCACTGGTAGACCCAGGAACTAAATCTAGGCCCGAACCAACACAATAATTCAGCTCCAAGCTAAACGTATTCTACCCGCAAATGAAGAATAACTTAACTGCGATCAAGGCACAACTTATACCACAACCCAAGGGTAACCCAATTATAACCGAGAGACAACATAACTGCAGATTAAAACCAAAAATTTGAAGAATAACCCAACTATAACCTTCAAGCAACGTAACCATAACGTAACCACAACCTGGGAGTAACCTGACGGTAACTTAACCAGAACTGGAGCAAAAACTGGTTGCAGTCAATTTGAAACGTAATTATAGCTTACTTGCAGTGTATTCCATATGTTTTCTTAACCTTAATATCACTTTATTAGGTTTAATTAACATAAAAGCCTGAGCCATTCTCTTGTCTGAAAGATGGGATCTAAGCGGATGTGAGAGGATTTAAGCTCAAGTTAGATTAACATTTAAAGCTCATTAATTACAGTATTTTAGCCTTATTAGTGTTCTTTTAAGAGTTAATTGATTAATATTAGCATTAGCATGCTAGCAGTAATGGACTGGCACCAGAAACAGAATATCTATACGATATAGATCCGCAAACAAGCGCCACAGCAACAAAAATACACCCTTTTTCCACCAAAAAACAGGCCAAAAACACACATTGGCTGAGCTGAATTGCATATGCAAATTACTGCTGTAAAAATCGGTTTAAAAAGGCTAAAAAAAGCTACTTATGCTTCATAAAAACTTAAGAAAACTTGCAGATATACTTTATGGACCGGGAGGATTCCGAAAGGATAGTCATCTCAAAATTATTTTTTTACTCACCGTCGTATAGTCAGGTAGGCCGAAACACAAAACCAGGGTTTAATTTCCATTCATCTTCAGAAGTTATCGCATCCAGCGGTTATCCTTGTGTGAGGGTGATGTCTGTTTGCGTTGCCATAACTTTTAGGAGGGAGGTCTGGTAGAAGCTTGATGCTTGACATCCGCCAGTCACGACCTTCGACCTTTCGCCGTCCGTTGCCTTTTTTGGCGCTTATGTGGAAAATTCAGTCCTAAATTATGCTATTTTAGACTCGGTTATTATATTAAGGCCTCTAAATAATCTCAATGGCTACATAACCTTTTAACTCCACTATCTAAACATTCAAATTACAGATTGACCTTTGACCTTACGTGGTTGTTTTAGGCCATTTAGGGCGGCATTTCAGTCCTTATTTCTGTTATTAGACATCTAACTTTGACTTTTACATTGCTCTTTCTAATTTACTTCAACCTACACTGGTACTGCTTTATTGTTCAATGCAAGTAATAGCATTTAATGTTTTTAAAACTCATTTTAAAGGACAAATTCGTTCAAAACTCAAACCAGGCCCCAACTACACGATTGTGGGCCTGACCAAACTCGATTAGCAATTGGCTATGAGACACTCGCCTGGAAATGATCAACCAAGGCGGGCCGCCTCAGAGGAGGGTGTCTAGTGTTTAAAGTGCCGAAACACCCGATGAATCTGAGGTCCACTACTGATGAAGTGTCTTAAACATTTCCCTCTCGTAACCATACTTTGAGGGAGTAGAGAAAGTATGGCAAGAGTTGCCTCTTTGAAGAAATATTATACACATCTTCTACTTGATCTATCACCACTCAAACCAACACTCAACCTAAACCTACCGTTGGTAGACCTAAGGACTAAATCTAGCCCCGAACCAACACTTAAACCTAAACCTACCGTCGGTAGACCTAAGGACTAAATCTAGGCCCGAGCCAACACTTAACCTAAACCTACCGTTCGTAGCCCTATGGACTTGAACCCCAGTCTTCCCAACACAACGGAACTACAAGCTAAGAGTTACCTGACGTTAACTTGACCACAATTTGAGCAAAGGCTGGTCGCAGTCAATTTTGAAACCTTAAACAGCACTCGCTGACGGAATGCAATGCCCGATCAGGATTATCGGGCAGTGACTTTCGGGTTACTGCCTGATTCGCTGGTCCGGAGTAAGTTTAGTCAAAAACTTTGCGTTCCCAGAGCCGATTGATGTTCAGATCGAACTTCGAACCAACCTTCGCACTAAATCTAACCGAAACCGAATTCCTGGTCTTCCACATTCTTAGCCCCATGCCTACTAAGGCTATTCTCCTGGAATGGGAGATAGATAAAGGCTTCCTTGGTATAGTCAGACATGCGTCGGCCCGTGCACTATCCTCAGTCTCCCTACTTCAAACTTTCCTAGACGGGTGCTAGGTTGGGGGGAGCTGTTGTAATTTTTCTAACCTAACCTTCGCCAGAGCCATCGGACTTGACATACCAGATTTTACGCACAGAATCCTCTATAGGGGCTTGTTTTTTGAATGCGATTTGAAATTCGCTCCCTCCGATGTCTCCTTCCTGTTTGTGCGGGGAGGAGATGTGGGAGGGGGAGGTGAACCTAAGCCCAGACAGGCTTTTTGGGGGGGCGTGTGGCCCAGACAGGTCTATCGCCTCCTGGTTCACTGTAAATAATTTCATTTAGCATTTAGATACAAAAGATTTCATCCTATTCAAGAATGTCGACAAACCAGGATTTCAGACACTAAACCTAGCATTGGTAGACCCAGGAACTAAATCTAGCCACGAACCAACACTTCGCCTAAACCTAGCATTGGTAGACCAAGGAACTAAATCTAGCCTGGAACCAAGACGTCGCCTAGCCACGAACCAACACTTTGCCTAAACCTAGCATTGGTAGACCCAGCAACTAAATCTGACCTCGGACCAAGACGTCGCTTAAACCTAGCATTGGTAGACCCAGGAACTAAATCTAGCCACGAACCAACACTTCGCCTAAACCTAGCATTGGTAGACCAAGGAACTAAATCTAGCGTCGGACCAGGACGTCGCCTAAACCTAGCATTGGTAGACCCAGGAACTAAATCTAGCCTGGAACCAAGACGTCGCCTAGCCACGAACCAACACTTTGCCTAAACCGAGCATTGGTAGACCCAGCAACTAAATCTGACCTCGGACCAAGACGTCGCTTAAACCTAGTATTGGTAGACCCAGAAACTAAATCTAGGCCCGAACCAACACTTCGCCTAAACCTAGCATTGGTAGACCAAGGAACTAAATCTAGCCTCGGACCAAGACGTCGCCTAAACCTAGCATTGGTAGACCCAGGAACTAAATCTAGCCTGGAACCAAGACGTCGCCTAGCCACGAACCAACACTTCGCCTAAACCTAGCATTGGTAGACCCAGCAACTAAATCTGACCTCGGACCAAGACGTCGCTTAAACCTAGCATTGGTAGACCCAGAAACTAAATCTAGGCCCGAACCAACACTTCGCCTAAACCTAGCATTGGTTGACCCAGTAACTAAATCTAACCTCGGACCAAGACGTCGCCTAAACCTAGCATTGGTAGACCCAGGAACTAAATCTAGGCCCGAACCAACACTTTGCCTAAACCTAGTATTGGTAGACCAAGGAACTAAATCTAGCCTGGAACCAAGATGTCGCCTAGCCTCGAACCAACACTTCGCCTAAACCTAGCATTGGTATACCCAGGAACTAAATCTAGCCTCGGACCAAGACGTCGCCTAAACCTAGCATTGGTAGACCCAGGAAATAAATCAAGACCCGAACCAACACTTCGCCTAAACCTAGCACTGGTAGACCCAGGAACTAAATCTAGGCCCGAACCAACACAATAATTCAGCTCCAAGCTAAACGTATTCTACCCGCAAATGAAGAATAACTTAACTGCGATCAAGGCACAACTTATACCACAACCCAAGGGTAACCCAATTATAACCGAGAGACAACATAACTGCAGATTAAAACCAAAAATTTGAAGAATAACCCAACTATAACCTTCAAGCAACGTAACCATAACGTAACCACAACCTGGGAGTAACCTGACGGTAACTTAACCAGAACTGGAGCAAAAACTGGTTGCAGTCAATTTGAAACGTAATTATAGCTTACTTGCAGTGTATTCCATATGTTTTCTTAACCTTAATATCACTTTATTAGGTTTAATTAACATAAAAGCCTGAGCCATTCTCTTGTCTGAAAGATGGGATCTAAGCGGATGTGAGAGGATTTAAGCTCAAGTTAGATTAACATTTAAAGCTCATTAATTACAGTATTTTAGCCTTATTAGTGTTCTTTTAAGAGTTAATTGATTAATATTAGCATTAGCATGCTAGCAGTAATGGACTGGCACCAGAAACAGAATATCTATACGATATAGATCCGCAAACAAGCGCCACAGCAACAAAAATACACCCTTTTTCCACCAAAAAACAGGCCAAAAACACACATTGGCTGAGCTGAATTGCATATGCAAATTACTGCTGTAAAAATCGGTTTAAAAAGGCTAAAAAAAGCTACTTATGCTTCATAAAAACTTAAGAAAACTTGCAGATATACTTTATGGACCGGGAGGATTCCGAAAGGATAGTCATCTCAAAATTATTTTTTTACTCACCGTCGTATAGTCAGGTAGGCCGAAACACAAAACCAGGGTTTAATTTCCATTCATCTTCAGAAGTTATCGCATCCAGCGGTTATCCTTGTGTGAGGGTGATGTCTGTTTGCGTTGCCATAACTTTTAGGAGGGAGGTCTGGTAGAAGCTTGATGCTTGACATCCGCCAGTCACGACCTTCGACCTTTCGCCGTCCGTTGCCTTTTTTGGCGCTTATGTGGAAAATTCAGTCCTAAATTATGCTATTTTAGACTCGGTTATTATATTAAGGCCTCTAAATAATCTCAATGGCTACATAACCTTTTAACTCCACTATCTAAACATTCAAATTACAGATTGACCTTTGACCTTACGTGGTTGTTTTAGGCCATTTAGGGCGGCATTTCAGTCCTTATTTCTGTTATTAGACATCTAACTTTGACTTTTACATTGCTCTTTCTAATTTACTTCAACCTACACTGGTACTGCTTTATTGTTCAATGCAAGTAATAGCATTTAATGTTTTTAAAACTCATTTTAAAGGACAAATTCGTTCAAAACTCAAACCAGGCCCCAACTACACGATTGTGGGCCTGACCAAACTCGATTAGCAATTGGCTATGAGACACTCGCCTGGAAATGATCAACCAAGGCGGGCCGCCTCAGAGGAGGGTGTCTAGTGTTTAAAGTGCCGAAACACCCGATGAATCTGAGGTCCACTACTGATGAAGTGTCTTAAACATTTCCCTCTCGTAACCATACTTTGAGGGAGTAGAGAAAGTATGGCAAGAGTTGCCTCTTTGAAGAAATATTATACACATCTTCTACTTGATCTATCACCACTCAAACCAACACTCAACCTAAACCTACCGTTGGTAGACCTAAGGACTAAATCTAGCCCCGAACCAACACTTAAACCTAAACCTACCGTCGGTAGACCTAAGGACTAAATCTAGGCCCGAGCCAACACTTAACCTAAACCTACCGTTCGTAGCCCTATGGACTTGAACCCCAGTCTTCCCAACACAACGGAACTACAAGCTAAGAGTTACCTGACGTTAACTTGACCACAATTTGAGCAAAGGCTGGTCGCAGTCAATTTTGAAACCTTAAACAGCACTCGCTGACGGAATGCAATGCCCGATCAGGATTATCGGGCAGTGACTTTCGGGTTACTGCCTGATTCGCTGGTCCGGAGTAAGTTTAGTCAAAAACTTTGCGTTCCCAGAGCCGATTGATGTTCAGATCGAACTTCGAACCAACCTTCGCACTAAATCTAACCGAAACCGAATTCCTGGTCTTCCACATTCTTAGCCCCATGCCTACTAAGGCTATTCTCCTGGAATGGGAGATAGATAAAGGCTTCCTTGGTATAGTCAGACATGCGTCGGCCCGTGCACTATCCTCAGTCTCCCTACTTCAAACTTTCCTAGACGGGTGCTAGGTTGGGGGGAGCTGTTGTAATTTTTCTAACCTAACCTTCGCCAGAGCCATCGGACTTGACATACCAGATTTTACGCACAGAATCCTCTATAGGGGCTTGTTTTTTGAATGCGATTTGAAATTCGCTCCCTCCGATGTCTCCTTCCTGTTTGTGCGGGGAGGAGATGTGGGAGGGGGAGGTGAACCTAAGCCCAGACAGGCTTTTTGGGGGGGCGTGTGGCCCAGACAGGTCTATCGCCTCCTGGTTCACTGTAAATAATTTCATTTAGCATTTAGATACAAAAGATTTCATCCTATTCAAGAATGTCGACAAACCAGGATTTCAGACACTAAACCTAGCATTGGTAGACCCAGGAACTAAATCTAGCCACGAACCAACACTTCGCCTAAACCTAGCATTGGTAGACCAAGGAACTAAATCTAGCCTGGAACCAAGACGTCGCCTAGCCACGAACCAACACTTTGCCTAAACCTAGCATTGGTAGACCCAGCAACTAAATCTGACCTCGGACCAAGACGTCGCTTAAACCTAGCATTGGTAGACCCAGGAACTAAATCTAGCCACGAACCAACACTTCGCCTAAACCTAGCATTGGTAGACCAAGGAACTAAATCTAGCGTCGGACCAGGACGTCGCCTAAACCTAGCATTGGTAGACCCAGGAACTAAATCTAGCCTGGAACCAAGACGTCGCCTAGCCACGAACCAACACTTTGCCTAAACCGAGCATTGGTAGACCCAGCAACTAAATCTGACCTCGGACCAAGACGTCGCTTAAACCTAGTATTGGTAGACCCAGAAACTAAATCTAGGCCCGAACCAACACTTCGCCTAAACCTAGCATTGGTAGACCAAGGAACTAAATCTAGCCTCGGACCAAGACGTCGCCTAAACCTAGCATTGGTAGACCCAGGAACTAAATCTAGCCTGGAACCAAGACGTCGCCTAGCCACGAACCAACACTTCGCCTAAACCTAGCATTGGTAGACCCAGCAACTAAATCTGACCTCGGACCAAGACGTCGCTTAAACCTAGCATTGGTAGACCCAGAAACTAAATCTAGGCCCGAACCAACACTTCGCCTAAACCTAGCATTGGTTGACCCAGTAACTAAATCTAACCTCGGACCAAGACGTCGCCTAAACCTAGCATTGGTAGACCCAGGAACTAAATCTAGGCCCGAACCAACACTTTGCCTAAACCTAGTATTGGTAGACCAAGGAACTAAATCTAGCCTGGAACCAAGATGTCGCCTAGCCTCGAACCAACACTTCGCCTAAATCTAGCATTGGTATACCCAGGAACTAAATCTAGCCTCGGACCAAGACGTCGCCTAAACCTAGCATTGGTAGACCCAGGAAATAAATCAAGACCCGAACCAACACTTCGCCTAAACCTAGCACTGGTAGACCCAGGAACTAAATCTAGGCCCGAACCAACACAATAATTCAGCTCCAAGCTAAACGTATTCTACCCGCAAATGAAGAATAACTTAACTGCGATCAAGGCACAACTTATACCACAACCCAAGGGTAACCCAATTATAACCGAGAGACAACATAACTGCAGATTAAAACCAAAAATTTGAAGAATAACCCAACTATAACCTTCAAGCAACGTAACCATAACGTAACCACAACCTGGGAGTAACCTGACGGTAACTTAACCAGAACTGGAGCAAAAACTGGTTGCAGTCAATTTGAAACGTAATTATAGCTTACTTGCAGTGTATTCCATATGTTTTCTTAACCTTAATATCACTTTATTAGGTTTAATTAACATAAAAGCCTGAGCCATTCTCTTGTCTGAAAGATGGGATCTAAGCGGATGTGAGAGGATTTAAGCTCAAGTTAGATTAACATTTAAAGCTCATTAATTACAGTATTTTAGCCTTATTAGTGTTCTTTTAAGAGTTAATTGATTAATATTAGCATTAGCATGCTAGCAGTAATGGACTGGCACCAGAAACAGAATATCTATACGATATAGATCCGCAAACAAGCGCCACAGCAACAAAAATACACCCTTTTTCCACCAAAAAACAGGCCAAAAACACACATTGGCTGAGCTGAATTGCATATGCAAATTACTGCTGTAAAAATCGGTTTAAAAAGGCTAAAAAAAGCTACTTATGCTTCATAAAAACTTAAGAAAACTTGCAGATATACTTTATGGACCGGGAGGATTCCGAAAGGATAGTCATCTCAAAATTATTTTTTTACTCACCGTCGTATAGTCAGGTAGGCCGAAACACAAAACCAGGGTTTAATTTCCATTCATCTTCAGAAGTTATCGCATCCAGCGGTTATCCTTGTGTGAGGGTGATGTCTGTTTGCGTTGCCATAACTTTTAGGAGGGAGGTCTGGTAGAAGCTTGATGCTTGACATCCGCCAGTCACGACCTTCGACCTTTCGCCGTCCGTTGCCTTTTTTGGCGCTTATGTGGAAAATTCAGTCCTAAATTATGCTATTTTAGACTCGGTTATTATATTAAGGCCTCTAAATAATCTCAATGGCTACATAACCTTTTAACTCCACTATCTAAACATTCAAATTACAGATTGACCTTTGACCTTACGTGGTTGTTTTAGGCCATTTAGGGCGGCATTTCAGTCCTTATTTCTGTTATTAGACATCTAACTTTGACTTTTACATTGCTCTTTCTAATTTACTTCAACCTACACTGGTACTGCTTTATTGTTCAATGCAAGTAATAGCATTTAATGTTTTTAAAACTCATTTTAAAGGACAAATTCGTTCAAAACTCAAACCAGGCCCCAACTACACGATTGTGGGCCTGACCAAACTCGATTAGCAATTGGCTATGAGACACTCGCCTGGAAATGATCAACCAAGGCGGGCCGCCTCAGAGGAGGGTGTCTAGTGTTTAAAGTGCCGAAACACCCGATGAATCTGAGGTCCACTACTGATGAAGTGTCTTAAACATTTCCCTCTCGTAACCATACTTTGAGGGAGTAGAGAAAGTATGGCAAGAGTTGCCTCTTTGAAGAAATATTATACACATCTTCTACTTGATCTATCACCACTCAAACCAACACTCAACCTAAACCTACCGTTGGTAGACCTAAGGACTAAATCTAGCCCCGAACCAACACTTAAACCTAAACCTACCGTCGGTAGACCTAAGGACTAAATCTAGGCCCGAGCCAACACTTAACCTAAACCTACCGTTCGTAGCCCTATGGACTTGAACCCCAGTCTTCCCAACACAACGGAACTACAAGCTAAGAGTTACCTGACGTTAACTTGACCACAATTTGAGCAAAGGCTGGTCGCAGTCAATTTTGAAACCTTAAACAGCACTCGCTGACGGAATGCAATGCCCGATCAGGATTATCGGGCAGTGACTTTCGGGTTACTGCCTGATTCGCTGGTCCGGAGTAAGTTTAGTCAAAAACTTTGCGTTCCCAGAGCCGATTGATGTTCAGATCGAACTTCGAACCAACCTTCGCACTAAATCTAACCGAAACCGAATTCCTGGTCTTCCACATTCTTAGCCCCATGCCTACTAAGGCTATTCTCCTGGAATGGGAGATAGATAAAGGCTTCCTTGGTATAGTCAGACATGCGTCGGCCCGTGCACTATCCTCAGTCTCCCTACTTCAAACTTTCCTAGACGGGTGCTAGGTTGGGGGGAGCTGTTGTAATTTTTCTAACCTAACCTTCGCCAGAGCCATCGGACTTGACATACCAGATTTTACGCACAGAATCCTCTATAGGGGCTTGTTTTTTGAATGCGATTTGAAATTCGCTCCCTCCGATGTCTCCTTCCTGTTTGTGCGGGGAGGAGATGTGGGAGGGGGAGGTGAACCTAAGCCCAGACAGGCTTTTTGGGGGGGCGTGTGGCCCAGACAGGTCTATCGCCTCCTGGTTCACTGTAAATAATTTCATTTAGCATTTAGATACAAAAGATTTCATCCTATTCAAGAATGTCGACAAACCAGGATTTCAGACACTAAACCTAGCATTGGTAGACCCAGGAACTAAATCTAGCCACGAACCAACACTTCGCCTAAACCTAGCATTGGTAGACCAAGGAACTAAATCTAGCCTGGAACCAAGACGTCGCCTAGCCACGAACCAACACTTTGCCTAAACCTAGCATTGGTAGACCCAGCAACTAAATCTGACCTCGGACCAAGACGTCGCTTAAACCTAGCATTGGTAGACCCAGGAACTAAATCTAGCCACGAACCAACACTTCGCCTAAACCTAGCATTGGTAGACCAAGGAACTAAATCTAGCGTCGGACCAGGACGTCGCCTAAACCTAGCATTGGTAGACCCAGGAACTAAATCTAGCCTGGAACCAAGACGTCGCCTAGCCACGAACCAACACTTTGCCTAAACCGAGCATTGGTAGACCCAGCAACTAAATCTGACCTCGGACCAAGACGTCGCTTAAACCTAGTATTGGTAGACCCAGAAACTAAATCTAGGCCCGAACCAACACTTCGCCTAAACCTAGCATTGGTAGACCAAGGAACTAAATCTAGCCTCGGACCAAGACGTCGCCTAAACCTAGCATTGGTAGACCCAGGAACTAAATCTAGCCTGGAACCAAGACGTCGCCTAGCCACGAACCAACACTTCGCCTAAACCTAGCATTGGTAGACCCAGCAACTAAATCTGACCTCGGACCAAGACGTCGCTTAAACCTAGCATTGGTAGACCCAGAAACTAAATCTAGGCCCGAACCAACACTTCGCCTAAACCTAGCATTGGTTGACCCAGTAACTAAATCTAACCTCGGACCAAGACGTCGCCTAAACCTAGCATTGGTAGACCCAGGAACTAAATCTAGGCCCGAACCAACACTTTGCCTAAACCTAGTATTGGTAGACCAAGGAACTAAATCTAGCCTGGAACCAAGATGTCGCCTAGCCTCGAACCAACACTTCGCCTAAACCTAGCATTGGTATACCCAGGAACTAAATCTAGCCTCGGACCAAGACGTCGCCTAAACCTAGCATTGGTAGACCCAGGAAATAAATCAAGACCCGAACCAACACTTCGCCTAAACCTAGCACTGGTAGACCCAGGAACTAAATCTAGGCCCGAACCAACACAATAATTCAGCTCCAAGCTAAACGTATTCTACCCGCAAATGAAGAATAACTTAACTGCGATCAAGGCACAACTTATACCACAACCCAAGGGTAACCCAATTATAACCGAGAGACAACATAACTGCAGATTAAAACCAAAAATTTGAAGAATAACCCAACTATAACCTTCAAGCAACGTAACCATAACGTAACCACAACCTGGGAGTAACCTGACGGTAACTTAACCAGAACTGGAGCAAAAACTGGTTGCAGTCAATTTGAAACGTAATTATAGCTTACTTGCAGTGTATTCCATATGTTTTCTTAACCTTAATATCACTTTATTAGGTTTAATTAACATAAAAGCCTGAGCCATTCTCTTGTCTGAAAGATGGGATCTAAGCGGATGTGAGAGGATTTAAGCTCAAGTTAGATTAACATTTAAAGCTCATTAATTACAGTATTTTAGCCTTATTAGTGTTCTTTTAAGAGTTAATTGATTAATATTAGCATTAGCATGCTAGCAGTAATGGACTGGCACCAGAAACAGAATATCTATACGATATAGATCCGCAAACAAGCGCCACAGCAACAAAAATACACCCTTTTTCCACCAAAAAACAGGCCAAAAACACACATTGGCTGAGCTGAATTGCATATGCAAATTACTGCTGTAAAAATCGGTTTAAAAAGGCTAAAAAAAGCTACTTATGCTTCATAAAAACTTAAGAAAACTTGCAGATATACTTTATGGACCGGGAGGATTCCGAAAGGATAGTCATCTCAAAATTATTTTTTTACTCACCGTCGTATAGTCAGGTAGGCCGAAACACAAAACCAGGGTTTAATTTCCATTCATCTTCAGAAGTTATCGCATCCAGCGGTTATCCTTGTGTGAGGGTGATGTCTGTTTGCGTTGCCATAACTTTTAGGAGGGAGGTCTGGTAGAAGCTTGATGCTTGACATCCGCCAGTCACGACCTTCGACCTTTCGCCGTCCGTTGCCTTTTTTGGCGCTTATGTGGAAAATTCAGTCCTAAATTATGCTATTTTAGACTCGGTTATTATATTAAGGCCTCTAAATAATCTCAATGGCTACATAACCTTTTAACTCCACTATCTAAACATTCAAATTACAGATTGACCTTTGACCTTACGTGGTTGTTTTAGGCCATTTAGGGCGGCATTTCAGTCCTTATTTCTGTTATTAGACATCTAACTTTGACTTTTACATTGCTCTTTCTAATTTACTTCAACCTACACTGGTACTGCTTTATTGTTCAATGCAAGTAATAGCATTTAATGTTTTTAAAACTCATTTTAAAGGACAAATTCGTTCAAAACTCAAACCAGGCCCCAACTACACGATTGTGGGCCTGACCAAACTCGATTAGCAATTGGCTATGAGACACTCGCCTGGAAATGATCAACCAAGGCGGGCCGCCTCAGAGGAGGGTGTCTAGTGTTTAAAGTGCCGAAACACCCGATGAATCTGAGGTCCACTACTGATGAAGTGTCTTAAACATTTCCCTCTCGTAACCATACTTTGAGGGAGTAGAGAAAGTATGGCAAGAGTTGCCTCTTTGAAGAAATATTATACACATCTTCTACTTGATCTATCACCACTCAAACCAACACTCAACCTAAACCTACCGTTGGTAGACCTAAGGACTAAATCTAGCCCCGAACCAACACTTAAACCTAAACCTACCGTCGGTAGACCTAAGGACTAAATCTAGGCCCGAGCCAACACTTAACCTAAACCTACCGTTCGTAGCCCTATGGACTTGAACCCCAGTCTTCCCAACACAACGGAACTACAAGCTAAGAGTTACCTGACGTTAACTTGACCACAATTTGAGCAAAGGCTGGTCGCAGTCAATTTTGAAACCTTAAACAGCACTCGCTGACGGAATGCAATGCCCGATCAGGATTATCGGGCAGTGACTTTCGGGTTACTGCCTGATTCGCTGGTCCGGAGTAAGTTTAGTCAAAAACTTTGCGTTCCCAGAGCCGATTGATGTTCAGATCGAACTTCGAACCAACCTTCGCACTAAATCTAACCGAAACCGAATTCCTGGTCTTCCACATTCTTAGCCCCATGCCTACTAAGGCTATTCTCCTGGAATGGGAGATAGATAAAGGCTTCCTTGGTATAGTCAGACATGCGTCGGCCCGTGCACTATCCTCAGTCTCCCTACTTCAAACTTTCCTAGACGGGTGCTAGGTTGGGGGGAGCTGTTGTAATTTTTCTAACCTAACCTTCGCCAGAGCCATCGGACTTGACATACCAGATTTTACGCACAGAATCCTCTATAGGGGCTTGTTTTTTGAATGCGATTTGAAATTCGCTCCCTCCGATGTCTCCTTCCTGTTTGTGCGGGGAGGAGATGTGGGAGGGGGAGGTGAACCTAAGCCCAGACAGGCTTTTTGGGGGGGCGTGTGGCCCAGACAGGTCTATCGCCTCCTGGTTCACTGTAAATAATTTCATTTAGCATTTAGATACAAAAGATTTCATCCTATTCAAGAATGTCGACAAACCAGGATTTCAGACACTAAACCTAGCATTGGTAGACCCAGGAACTAAATCTAGCCACGAACCAACACTTCGCCTAAACCTAGCATTGGTAGACCAAGGAACTAAATCTAGCCTGGAACCAAGACGTCGCCTAGCCACGAACCAACACTTTGCCTAAACCTAGCATTGGTAGACCCAGCAACTAAATCTGACCTCGGACCAAGACGTCGCTTAAACCTAGCATTGGTAGACCCAGGAACTAAATCTAGCCACGAACCAACACTTCGCCTAAACCTAGCATTGGTAGACCAAGGAACTAAATCTAGCGTCGGACCAGGACGTCGCCTAAACCTAGCATTGGTAGACCCAGGAACTAAATCTAGCCTGGAACCAAGACGTCGCCTAGCCACGAACCAACACTTTGCCTAAACCGAGCATTGGTAGACCCAGCAACTAAATCTGACCTCGGACCAAGACGTCGCTTAAACCTAGTATTGGTAGACCCAGAAACTAAATCTAGGCCCGAACCAACACTTCGCCTAAACCTAGCATTGGTAGACCAAGGAACTAAATCTAGCCTCGGACCAAGACGTCGCCTAAACCTAGCATTGGTAGACCCAGGAACTAAATCTAGCCTGGAACCAAGACGTCGCCTAGCCACGAACCAACACTTCGCCTAAACCTAGCATTGGTAGACCCAGCAACTAAATCTGACCTCGGACCAAGACGTCGCTTAAACCTAGCATTGGTAGACCCAGAAACTAAATCTAGGCCCGAACCAACACTTCGCCTAAACCTAGCATTGGTTGACCCAGTAACTAAATCTAACCTCGGACCAAGACGTCGCCTAAACCTAGCATTGGTAGACCCAGGAACTAAATCTAGGCCCGAACCAACACTTTGCCTAAACCTAGTATTGGTAGACCAAGGAACTAAATCTAGCCTGGAACCAAGATGTCGCCTAGCCTCGAACCAACACTTCGCCTAAACCTAGCATTGGTATACCCAGGAACTAAATCTAGCCTCGGACCAAGACGTCGCCTAAACCTAGCATTGGTAGACCCAGGAAATAAATCAAGACCCGAACCAACACTTCGCCTAAACCTAGCACTGGTAGACCCAGGAACTAAATCTAGGCCCGAACCAACACAATAATTCAGCTCCAAGCTAAACGTATTCTACCCGCAAATGAAGAATAACTTAACTGCGATCAAGGCACAACTTATACCACAACCCAAGGGTAACCCAATTATAACCGAGAGACAACATAACTGCAGATTAAAACCAAAAATTTGAAGAATAACCCAACTATAACCTTCAAGCAACGTAACCATAACGTAACCACAACCTGGGAGTAACCTGACGGTAACTTAACCAGAACTGGAGCAAAAACTGGTTGCAGTCAATTTGAAACGTAATTATAGCTTACTTGCAGTGTATTCCATATGTTTTCTTAACCTTAATATCACTTTATTAGGTTTAATTAACATAAAAGCCTGAGCCATTCTCTTGTCTGAAAGATGGGATCTAAGCGGATGTGAGAGGATTTAAGCTCAAGTTAGATTAACATTTAAAGCTCATTAATTACAGTATTTTAGCCTTATTAGTGTTCTTTTAAGAGTTAATTGATTAATATTAGCATTAGCATGCTAGCAGTAATGGACTGGCACCAGAAACAGAATATCTATACGATATAGATCCGCAAACAAGCGCCACAGCAACAAAAATACACCCTTTTTCCACCAAAAAACAGGCCAAAAACACACATTGGCTGAGCTGAATTGCATATGCAAATTACTGCTGTAAAAATCGGTTTAAAAAGGCTAAAAAAAGCTACTTATGCTTCATAAAAACTTAAGAAAACTTGCAGATATACTTTATGGACCGGGAGGATTCCGAAAGGATAGTCATCTCAAAATTATTTTTTTACTCACCGTCGTATAGTCAGGTAGGCCGAAACACAAAACCAGGGTTTAATTTCCATTCATCTTCAGAAGTTATCGCATCCAGCGGTTATCCTTGTGTGAGGGTGATGTCTGTTTGCGTTGCCATAACTTTTAGGAGGGAGGTCTGGTAGAAGCTTGATGCTTGACATCCGCCAGTCACGACCTTCGACCTTTCGCCGTCCGTTGCCTTTTTTGGCGCTTATGTGGAAAATTCAGTCCTAAATTATGCTATTTTAGACTCGGTTATTATATTAAGGCCTCTAAATAATCTCAATGGCTACATAACCTTTTAACTCCACTATCTAAACATTCAAATTACAGATTGACCTTTGACCTTACGTGGTTGTTTTAGGCCATTTAGGGCGGCATTTCAGTCCTTATTTCTGTTATTAGACATCTAACTTTGACTTTTACATTGCTCTTTCTAATTTACTTCAACCTACACTGGTACTGCTTTATTGTTCAATGCAAGTAATAGCATTTAATGTTTTTAAAACTCATTTTAAAGGACAAATTCGTTCAAAACTCAAACCAGGCCCCAACTACACGATTGTGGGCCTGACCAAACTCGATTAGCAATTGGCTATGAGACACTCGCCTGGAAATGATCAACCAAGGCGGGCCGCCTCAGAGGAGGGTGTCTAGTGTTTAAAGTGCCGAAACACCCGATGAATCTGAGGTCCACTACTGATGAAGTGTCTTAAACATTTCCCTCTCGTAACCATACTTTGAGGGAGTAGAGAAAGTATGGCAAGAGTTGCCTCTTTGAAGAAATATTATACACATCTTCTACTTGATCTATCACCACTCAAACCAACACTCAACCTAAACCTACCGTTGGTAGACCTAAGGACTAAATCTAGCCCCGAACCAACACTTAAACCTAAACCTACCGTCGGTAGACCTAAGGACTAAATCTAGGCCCGAGCCAACACTTAACCTAAACCTACCGTTCGTAGCCCTATGGACTTGAACCCCAGTCTTCCCAACACAACGGAACTACAAGCTAAGAGTTACCTGACGTTAACTTGACCACAATTTGAGCAAAGGCTGGTCGCAGTCAATTTTGAAACCTTAAACAGCACTCGCTGACGGAATGCAATGCCCGATCAGGATTATCGGGCAGTGACTTTCGGGTTACTGCCTGATTCGCTGGTCCGGAGTAAGTTTAGTCAAAAACTTTGCGTTCCCAGAGCCGATTGATGTTCAGATCGAACTTCGAACCAACCTTCGCACTAAATCTAACCGAAACCGAATTCCTGGTCTTCCACATTCTTAGCCCCATGCCTACTAAGGCTATTCTCCTGGAATGGGAGATAGATAAAGGCTTCCTTGGTATAGTCAGACATGCGTCGGCCCGTGCACTATCCTCAGTCTCCCTACTTCAAACTTTCCTAGACGGGTGCTAGGTTGGGGGGAGCTGTTGTAATTTTTCTAACCTAACCTTCGCCAGAGCCATCGGACTTGACATACCAGATTTTACGCACAGAATCCTCTATAGGGGCTTGTTTTTTGAATGCGATTTGAAATTCGCTCCCTCCGATGTCTCCTTCCTGTTTGTGCGGGGAGGAGATGTGGGAGGGGGAGGTGAACCTAAGCCCAGACAGGCTTTTTGGGGGGGCGTGTGGCCCAGACAGGTCTATCGCCTCCTGGTTCACTGTAAATAATTTCATTTAGCATTTAGATACAAAAGATTTCATCCTATTCAAGAATGTCGACAAACCAGGATTTCAGACACTAAACCTAGCATTGGTAGACCCAGGAACTAAATCTAGCCACGAACCAACACTTCGCCTAAACCTAGCATTGGTAGACCAAGGAACTAAATCTAGCCTGGAACCAAGACGTCGCCTAGCCACGAACCAACACTTTGCCTAAACCTAGCATTGGTAGACCCAGCAACTAAATCTGACCTCGGACCAAGACGTCGCTTAAACCTAGCATTGGTAGACCCAGGAACTAAATCTAGCCACGAACCAACACTTCGCCTAAACCTAGCATTGGTAGACCAAGGAACTAAATCTAGCGTCGGACCAGGACGTCGCCTAAACCTAGCATTGGTAGACCCAGGAACTAAATCTAGCCTGGAACCAAGACGTCGCCTAGCCACGAACCAACACTTTGCCTAAACCGAGCATTGGTAGACCCAGCAACTAAATCTGACCTCGGACCAAGACGTCGCTTAAACCTAGTATTGGTAGACCCAGAAACTAAATCTAGGCCCGAACCAACACTTCGCCTAAACCTAGCATTGGTAGACCAAGGAACTAAATCTAGCCTCGGACCAAGACGTCGCCTAAACCTAGCATTGGTAGACCCAGGAACTAAATCTAGCCTGGAACCAAGACGTCGCCTAGCCACGAACCAACACTTCGCCTAAACCTAGCATTGGTAGACCCAGCAACTAAATCTGACCTCGGACCAAGACGTCGCTTAAACCTAGCATTGGTAGACCCAGAAACTAAATCTAGGCCCGAACCAACACTTCGCCTAAACCTAGCATTGGTTGACCCAGTAACTAAATCTAACCTCGGACCAAGACGTCGCCTAAACCTAGCATTGGTAGACCCAGGAACTAAATCTAGGCCCGAACCAACACTTTGCCTAAACCTAGTATTGGTAGACCAAGGAACTAAATCTAGCCTGGAACCAAGATGTCGCCTAGCCTCGAACCAACACTTCGCCTAAACCTAGCATTGGTATACCCAGGAACTAAATCTAGCCTCGGACCAAGACGTCGCCTAAACCTAGCATTGGTAGACCCAGGAAATAAATCAAGACCCGAACCAACACTTCGCCTAAACCTAGCACTGGTAGACCCAGGAACTAAATCTAGGCCCGAACCAACACAATAATTCAGCTCCAAGCTAAACGTATTCTACCCGCAAATGAAGAATAACTTAACTGCGATCAAGGCACAACTTATACCACAACCCAAGGGTAACCCAATTATAACCGAGAGACAACATAACTGCAGATTAAAACCAAAAATTTGAAGAATAACCCAACTATAACCTTCAAGCAACGTAACCATAACGTAACCACAACCTGGGAGTAACCTGACGGTAACTTAACCAGAACTGGAGCAAAAACTGGTTGCAGTCAATTTGAAACGTAATTATAGCTTACTTGCAGTGTATTCCATATGTTTTCTTAACCTTAATATCACTTTATTAGGTTTAATTAACATAAAAGCCTGAGCCATTCTCTTGTCTGAAAGATGGGATCTAAGCGGATGTGAGAGGATTTAAGCTCAAGTTAGATTAACATTTAAAGCTCATTAATTACAGTATTTTAGCCTTATTAGTGTTCTTTTAAGAGTTAATTGATTAATATTAGCATTAGCATGCTAGCAGTAATGGACTGGCACCAGAAACAGAATATCTATACGATATAGATCCGCAAACAAGCGCCACAGCAACAAAAATACACCCTTTTTCCACCAAAAAACAGGCCAAAAACACACATTGGCTGAGCTGAATTGCATATGCAAATTACTGCTGTAAAAATCGGTTTAAAAAGGCTAAAAAAAGCTACTTATGCTTCATAAAAACTTAAGAAAACTTGCAGATATACTTTATGGACCGGGAGGATTCCGAAAGGATAGTCATCTCAAAATTATTTTTTTACTCACCGTCGTATAGTCAGGTAGGCCGAAACACAAAACCAGGGTTTAATTTCCATTCATCTTCAGAAGTTATCGCATCCAGCGGTTATCCTTGTGTGAGGGTGATGTCTGTTTGCGTTGCCATAACTTTTAGGAGGGAGGTCTGGTAGAAGCTTGATGCTTGACATCCGCCAGTCACGACCTTCGACCTTTCGCCGTCCGTTGCCTTTTTTGGCGCTTATGTGGAAAATTCAGTCCTAAATTATGCTATTTTAGACTCGGTTATTATATTAAGGCCTCTAAATAATCTCAATGGCTACATAACCTTTTAACTCCACTATCTAAACATTCAAATTACAGATTGACCTTTGACCTTACGTGGTTGTTTTAGGCCATTTAGGGCGGCATTTCAGTCCTTATTTCTGTTATTAGACATCTAACTTTGACTTTTACATTGCTCTTTCTAATTTACTTCAACCTACACTGGTACTGCTTTATTGTTCAATGCAAGTAATAGCATTTAATGTTTTTAAAACTCATTTTAAAGGACAAATTCGTTCAAAACTCAAACCAGGCCCCAACTACACGATTGTGGGCCTGACCAAACTCGATTAGCAATTGGCTATGAGACACTCGCCTGGAAATGATCAACCAAGGCGGGCCGCCTCAGAGGAGGGTGTCTAGTGTTTAAAGTGCCGAAACACCCGATGAATCTGAGGTCCACTACTGATGAAGTGTCTTAAACATTTCCCTCTCGTAACCATACTTTGAGGGAGTAGAGAAAGTATGGCAAGAGTTGCCTCTTTGAAGAAATATTATACACATCTTCTACTTGATCTATCACCACTCAAACCAACACTCAACCTAAACCTACCGTTGGTAGACCTAAGGACTAAATCTAGCCCCGAACCAACACTTAAACCTAAACCTACCGTCGGTAGACCTAAGGACTAAATCTAGGCCCGAGCCAACACTTAACCTAAACCTACCGTTCGTAGCCCTATGGACTTGAACCCCAGTCTTCCCAACACAACGGAACTACAAGCTAAGAGTTACCTGACGTTAACTTGACCACAATTTGAGCAAAGGCTGGTCGCAGTCAATTTTGAAACCTTAAACAGCACTCGCTGACGGAATGCAATGCCCGATCAGGATTATCGGGCAGTGACTTTCGGGTTACTGCCTGATTCGCTGGTCCGGAGTAAGTTTAGTCAAAAACTTTGCGTTCCCAGAGCCGATTGATGTTCAGATCGAACTTCGAACCAACCTTCGCACTAAATCTAACCGAAACCGAATTCCTGGTCTTCCACATTCTTAGCCCCATGCCTACTAAGGCTATTCTCCTGGAATGGGAGATAGATAAAGGCTTCCTTGGTATAGTCAGACATGCGTCGGCCCGTGCACTATCCTCAGTCTCCCTACTTCAAACTTTCCTAGACGGGTGCTAGGTTGGGGGGAGCTGTTGTAATTTTTCTAACCTAACCTTCGCCAGAGCCATCGGACTTGACATACCAGATTTTACGCACAGAATCCTCTATAGGGGCTTGTTTTTTGAATGCGATTTGAAATTCGCTCCCTCCGATGTCTCCTTCCTGTTTGTGCGGGGAGGAGATGTGGGAGGGGGAGGTGAACCTAAGCCCAGACAGGCTTTTTGGGGGGGCGTGTGGCCCAGACAGGTCTATCGCCTCCTGGTTCACTGTAAATAATTTCATTTAGCATTTAGATACAAAAGATTTCATCCTATTCAAGAATGTCGACAAACCAGGATTTCAGACACTAAACCTAGCATTGGTAGACCCAGGAACTAAATCTAGCCACGAACCAACACTTCGCCTAAACCTAGCATTGGTAGACCAAGGAACTAAATCTAGCCTGGAACCAAGACGTCGCCTAGCCACGAACCAACACTTTGCCTAAACCTAGCATTGGTAGACCCAGCAACTAAATCTGACCTCGGACCAAGACGTCGCTTAAACCTAGCATTGGTAGACCCAGGAACTAAATCTAGCCACGAACCAACACTTCGCCTAAACCTAGCATTGGTAGACCAAGGAACTAAATCTAGCGTCGGACCAGGACGTCGCCTAAACCTAGCATTGGTAGACCCAGGAACTAAATCTAGCCTGGAACCAAGACGTCGCCTAGCCACGAACCAACACTTTGCCTAAACCGAGCATTGGTAGACCCAGCAACTAAATCTGACCTCGGACCAAGACGTCGCTTAAACCTAGTATTGGTAGACCCAGAAACTAAATCTAGGCCCGAACCAACACTTCGCCTAAACCTAGCATTGGTAGACCAAGGAACTAAATCTAGCCTCGGACCAAGACGTCGCCTAAACCTAGCATTGGTAGACCCAGGAACTAAATCTAGCCTGGAACCAAGACGTCGCCTAGCCACGAACCAACACTTCGCCTAAACCTAGCATTGGTAGACCCAGCAACTAAATCTGACCTCGGACCAAGACGTCGCTTAAACCTAGCATTGGTAGACCCAGAAACTAAATCTAGGCCCGAACCAACACTTCGCCTAAACCTAGCATTGGTTGACCCAGTAACTAAATCTAACCTCGGACCAAGACGTCGCCTAAACCTAGCATTGGTAGACCCAGGAACTAAATCTAGGCCCGAACCAACACTTTGCCTAAACCTAGTATTGGTAGACCAAGGAACTAAATCTAGCCTGGAACCAAGATGTCGCCTAGCCTCGAACCAACACTTCGCCTAAACCTAGCATTGGTATACCCAGGAACTAAATCTAGCCTCGGACCAAGACGTCGCCTAAACCTAGCATTGGTAGACCCAGGAAATAAATCAAGACCCGAACCAACACTTCGCCTAAACCTAGCACTGGTAGACCCAGGAACTAAATCTAGGCCCGAACCAACACAATAATTCAGCTCCAAGCTAAACGTATTCTACCCGCAAATGAAGAATAACTTAACTGCGATCAAGGCACAACTTATACCACAACCCAAGGGTAACCCAATTATAACCGAGAGACAACATAACTGCAGATTAAAACCAAAAATTTGAAGAATAACCCAACTATAACCTTCAAGCAACGTAACCATAACGTAACCACAACCTGGGAGTAACCTGACGGTAACTTAACCAGAACTGGAGCAAAAACTGGTTGCAGTCAATTTGAAACGTAATTATAGCTTACTTGCAGTGTATTCCATATGTTTTCTTAACCTTAATATCACTTTATTAGGTTTAATTAACATAAAAGCCTGAGCCATTCTCTTGTCTGAAAGATGGGATCTAAGCGGATGTGAGAGGATTTAAGCTCAAGTTAGATTAACATTTAAAGCTCATTAATTACAGTATTTTAGCCTTATTAGTGTTCTTTTAAGAGTTAATTGATTAATATTAGCATTAGCATGCTAGCAGTAATGGACTGGCACCAGAAACAGAATATCTATACGATATAGATCCGCAAACAAGCGCCACAGCAACAAAAATACACCCTTTTTCCACCAAAAAACAGGCCAAAAACACACATTGGCTGAGCTGAATTGCATATGCAAATTACTGCTGTAAAAATCGGTTTAAAAAGGCTAAAAAAAGCTACTTATGCTTCATAAAAACTTAAGAAAACTTGCAGATATACTTTATGGACCGGGAGGATTCCGAAAGGATAGTCATCTCAAAATTATTTTTTTACTCACCGTCGTATAGTCAGGTAGGCCGAAACACAAAACCAGGGTTTAATTTCCATTCATCTTCAGAAGTTATCGCATCCAGCGGTTATCCTTGTGTGAGGGTGATGTCTGTTTGCGTTGCCATAACTTTTAGGAGGGAGGTCTGGTAGAAGCTTGATGCTTGACATCCGCCAGTCACGACCTTCGACCTTTCGCCGTCCGTTGCCTTTTTTGGCGCTTATGTGGAAAATTCAGTCCTAAATTATGCTATTTTAGACTCGGTTATTATATTAAGGCCTCTAAATAATCTCAATGGCTACATAACCTTTTAACTCCACTATCTAAACATTCAAATTACAGATTGACCTTTGACCTTACGTGGTTGTTTTAGGCCATTTAGGGCGGCATTTCAGTCCTTATTTCTGTTATTAGACATCTAACTTTGACTTTTACATTGCTCTTTCTAATTTACTTCAACCTACACTGGTACTGCTTTATTGTTCAATGCAAGTAATAGCATTTAATGTTTTTAAAACTCATTTTAAAGGACAAATTCGTTCAAAACTCAAACCAGGCCCCAACTACACGATTGTGGGCCTGACCAAACTCGATTAGCAATTGGCTATGAGACACTCGCCTGGAAATGATCAACCAAGGCGGGCCGCCTCAGAGGAGGGTGTCTAGTGTTTAAAGTGCCGAAACACCCGATGAATCTGAGGTCCACTACTGATGAAGTGTCTTAAACATTTCCCTCTCGTAACCATACTTTGAGGGAGTAGAGAAAGTATGGCAAGAGTTGCCTCTTTGAAGAAATATTATACACATCTTCTACTTGATCTATCACCACTCAAACCAACACTCAACCTAAACCTACCGTTGGTAGACCTAAGGACTAAATCTAGCCCCGAACCAACACTTAAACCTAAACCTACCGTCGGTAGACCTAAGGACTAAATCTAGGCCCGAGCCAACACTTAACCTAAACCTACCGTTCGTAGCCCTATGGACTTGAACCCCAGTCTTCCCAACACAACGGAACTACAAGCTAAGAGTTACCTGACGTTAACTTGACCACAATTTGAGCAAAGGCTGGTCGCAGTCAATTTTGAAACCTTAAACAGCACTCGCTGACGGAATGCAATGCCCGATCAGGATTATCGGGCAGTGACTTTCGGGTTACTGCCTGATTCGCTGGTCCAGAGTAAGTTTAGTCAAAAACTTTGCGTTCCCAGAGCCGATTGATGTTCAGATCGAACTTCGAACCAACCTTCGCACTAAATCTAACCGAAACCGAATTCCTGGTCTTCCACATTCTTAGCCCCATGCCTACTAAGGCTATTCTCCTGGAATGGGAGATAGATAAAGGCTTCCTTGGTATAGTCAGACATGCGTCGGCCCGTGCACTATCCTCAGTCTCCCTACTTCAAACTTTCCTAGACGGGTGCTAGGTTGGGGGGAGCTGTTGTAATTTTTCTAACCTAACCTTCGCCAGAGCCATCGGACTTGACATACCAGATTTTACGCACAGAATCCTCTATAGGGGCTTGTTTTTTGAATGCGATTTGAAATTCGCTCCCTCCGATGTCTCCTTCCTGTTTGTGCGGGGAGGAGATGTGGGAGGGGGAGGTGAACCTAAGCCCAGACAGGCTTTTTGGGGGGGCGTGTGGCCCAGACAGGTCTATCGCCTCCTGGTTCACTGTAAATAATTTCATTTAGCATTTAGATACAAAAGATTTCATCCTATTCAAGAATGTCGACAAACCAGGATTTCAGACACTAAACCTAGCATTGGTAGACCCAGGAACTAAATCTAGCCACGAACCAACACTTCGCCTAAACCTAGCATTGGTAGACCAAGGAACTAAATCTAGCCTGGAACCAAGACGTCGCCTAGCCACGAACCAACACTTTGCCTAAACCTAGCATTGGTAGACCCAGCAACTAAATCTGACCTCGGACCAAGACGTCGCTTAAACCTAGCATTGGTAGACCCAGGAACTAAATCTAGCCACGAACCAACACTTCGCCTAAACCTAGCATTGGTAGACCAAGGAACTAAATCTAGCGTCGGACCAGGACGTCGCCTAAACCTAGCATTGGTAGACCCAGGAACTAAATCTAGCCTGGAACCAAGACGTCGCCTAGCCACGAACCAACACTTTGCCTAAACCGAGCATTGGTAGACCCAGCAACTAAATCTGACCTCGGACCAAGACGTCGCTTAAACCTAGTATTGGTAGACCCAGAAACTAAATCTAGGCCCGAACCAACACTTCGCCTAAACCTAGCATTGGTAGACCAAGGAACTAAATCTAGCCTCGGACCAAGACGTCGCCTAAACCTAGCATTGGTAGACCCAGGAACTAAATCTAGCCTGGAACCAAGACGTCGCCTAGCCACGAACCAACACTTCGCCTAAACCTAGCATTGGTAGACCCAGCAACTAAATCTGACCTCGGACCAAGACGTCGCTTAAACCTAGCATTGGTAGACCCAGAAACTAAATCTAGGCCCGAACCAACACTTCGCCTAAACCTAGCATTGGTTGACCCAGTAACTAAATCTAACCTCGGACCAAGACGTCGCCTAAACCTAGCATTGGTAGACCCAGGAACTAAATCTAGGCCCGAACCAACACTTTGCCTAAACCTAGTATTGGTAGACCAAGGAACTAAATCTAGCCTGGAACCAAGATGTCGCCTAGCCTCGAACCAACACTTCGCCTAAACCTAGCATTGGTATACCCAGGAACTAAATCTAGCCTCGGACCAAGACGTCGCCTAAACCTAGCATTGGTAGACCCAGGAAATAAATCAAGACCCGAACCAACACTTCGCCTAAACCTAGCACTGGTAGACCCAGGAACTAAATCTAGGCCCGAACCAACACAATAATTCAGCTCCAAGCTAAACGTATTCTACCCGCAAATGAAGAATAACTTAACTGCGATCAAGGCACAACTTATACCACAACCCAAGGGTAACCCAATTATAACCGAGAGACAACATAACTGCAGATTAAAACCAAAAATTTGAAGAATAACCCAACTATAACCTTCAAGCAACGTAACCATAACGTAACCACAACCTGGGAGTAACCTGACGGTAACTTAACCAGAACTGGAGCAAAAACTGGTTGCAGTCAATTTGAAACGTAATTATAGCTTACTTGCAGTGTATTCCATATGTTTTCTTAACCTTAATATCACTTTATTAGGTTTAATTAACATAAAAGCCTGAGCCATTCTCTTGTCTGAAAGATGGGATCTAAGCGGATGTGAGAGGATTTAAGCTCAAGTTAGATTAACATTTAAAGCTCATTAATTACAGTATTTTAGCCTTATTAGTGTTCTTTTAAGAGTTAATTGATTAATATTAGCATTAGCATGCTAGCAGTAATGGACTGGCACCAGAAACAGAATATCTATACGATATAGATCCGCAAACAAGCGCCACAGCAACAAAAATACACCCTTTTTCCACCAAAAAACAGGCCAAAAACACACATTGGCTGAGCTGAATTGCATATGCAAATTACTGCTGTAAAAATCGGTTTAAAAAGGCTAAAAAAAGCTACTTATGCTTCATAAAAACTTAAGAAAACTTGCAGATATACTTTATGGACCGGGAGGATTCCGAAAGGATAGTCATCTCAAAATTATTTTTTTACTCACCGTCGTATAGTCAGGTAGGCCGAAACACAAAACCAGGGTTTAATTTCCATTCATCTTCAGAAGTTATCGCATCCAGCGGTTATCCTTGTGTGAGGGTGATGTCTGTTTGCGTTGCCATAACTTTTAGGAGGGAGGTCTGGTAGAAGCTTGATGCTTGACATCCGCCAGTCACGACCTTCGACCTTTCGCCGTCCGTTGCCTTTTTTGGCGCTTATGTGGAAAATTCAGTCCTAAATTATGCTATTTTAGACTCGGTTATTATATTAAGGCCTCTAAATAATCTCAATGGCTACATAACCTTTTAACTCCACTATCTAAACATTCAAATTACAGATTGACCTTTGACCTTACGTGGTTGTTTTAGGCCATTTAGGGCGGCATTTCAGTCCTTATTTCTGTTATTAGACATCTAACTTTGACTTTTACATTGCTCTTTCTAATTTACTTCAACCTACACTGGTACTGCTTTATTGTTCAATGCAAGTAATAGCATTTAATGTTTTTAAAACTCATTTTAAAGGACAAATTCGTTCAAAACTCAAACCAGGCCCCAACTACACGATTGTGGGCCTGACCAAACTCGATTAGCAATTGGCTATGAGACACTCGCCTGGAAATGATCAACCAAGGCGGGCCGCCTCAGAGGAGGGTGTCTAGTGTTTAAAGTGCCGAAACACCCGATGAATCTGAGGTCCACTACTGATGAAGTGTCTTAAACATTTCCCTCTCGTAACCATACTTTGAGGGAGTAGAGAAAGTATGGCAAGAGTTGCCTCTTTGAAGAAATATTATACACATCTTCTACTTGATCTATCACCACTCAAACCAACACTCAACCTAAACCTACCGTTGGTAGACCTAAGGACTAAATCTAGCCCCGAACCAACACTTAAACCTAAACCTACCGTCGGTAGACCTAAGGACTAAATCTAGGCCCGAGCCAACACTTAACCTAAACCTACCGTTCGTAGCCCTATGGACTTGAACCCCAGTCTTCCCAACACAACGGAACTACAAGCTAAGAGTTACCTGACGTTAACTTGACCACAATTTGAGCAAAGGCTGGTCGCAGTCAATTTTGAAACCTTAAACAGCACTCGCTGACGGAATGCAATGCCCGATCAGGATTATCGGGCAGTGACTTTCGGGTTACTGCCTGATTCGCTGGTCCGGAGTAAGTTTAGTCAAAAACTTTGCGTTCCCAGAGCCGATTGATGTTCAGATCGAACTTCGAACCAACCTTCGCACTAAATCTAACCGAAACCGAATTCCTGGTCTTCCACATTCTTAGCCCCATGCCTACTAAGGCTATTCTCCTGGAATGGGAGATAGATAAAGGCTTCCTTGGTATAGTCAGACATGCGTCGGCCCGTGCACTATCCTCAGTCTCCCTACTTCAAACTTTCCTAGACGGGTGCTAGGTTGGGGGGAGCTGTTGTAATTTTTCTAACCTAACCTTCGCCAGAGCCATCGGACTTGACATACCAGATTTTACGCACAGAATCCTCTATAGGGGCTTGTTTTTTGAATGCGATTTGAAATTCGCTCCCTCCGATGTCTCCTTCCTGTTTGTGCGGGGAGGAGATGTGGGAGGGGGAGGTGAACCTAAGCCCAGACAGGCTTTTTGGGGGGGCGTGTGGCCCAGACAGGTCTATCGCCTCCTGGTTCACTGTAAATAATTTCATTTAGCATTTAGATACAAAAGATTTCATCCTATTCAAGAATGTCGACAAACCAGGATTTCAGACACTAAACCTAGCATTGGTAGACCCAGGAACTAAATCTAGCCACGAACCAACACTTCGCCTAAACCTAGCATTGGTAGACCAAGGAACTAAATCTAGCCTGGAACCAAGACGTCGCCTAGCCACGAACCAACACTTTGCCTAAACCTAGCATTGGTAGACCCAGCAACTAAATCTGACCTCGGACCAAGACGTCGCTTAAACCTAGCATTGGTAGACCCAGGAACTAAATCTAGCCACGAACCAACACTTCGCCTAAACCTAGCATTGGTAGACCAAGGAACTAAATCTAGCGTCGGACCAGGACGTCGCCTAAACCTAGCATTGGTAGACCCAGGAACTAAATCTAGCCTGGAACCAAGACGTCGCCTAGCCACGAACCAACACTTTGCCTAAACCGAGCATTGGTAGACCCAGCAACTAAATCTGACCTCGGACCAAGACGTCGCTTAAACCTAGTATTGGTAGACCCAGAAACTAAATCTAGGCCCGAACCAACACTTCGCCTAAACCTAGCATTGGTAGACCAAGGAACTAAATCTAGCCTCGGACCAAGACGTCGCCTAAACCTAGCATTGGTAGACCCAGGAACTAAATCTAGCCTGGAACCAAGACGTCGCCTAGCCACGAACCAACACTTCGCCTAAACCTAGCATTGGTAGACCCAGCAACTAAATCTGACCTCGGACCAAGACGTCGCTTAAACCTAGCATTGGTAGACCCAGAAACTAAATCTAGGCCCGAACCAACACTTCGCCTAAACCTAGCATTGGTTGACCCAGTAACTAAATCTAACCTCGGACCAAGACGTCGCCTAAACCTAGCATTGGTAGACCCAGGAACTAAATCTAGGCCCGAACCAACACTTTGCCTAAACCTAGTATTGGTAGACCAAGGAACTAAATCTAGCCTGGAACCAAGATGTCGCCTAGCCTCGAACCAACACTTCGCCTAAACCTAGCATTGGTATACCCAGGAACTAAATCTAGCCTCGGACCAAGACGTCGCCTAAACCTAGCATTGGTAGACCCAGGAAATAAATCAAGACCCGAACCAACACTTCGCCTAAACCTAGCACTGGTAGACCCAGGAACTAAATCTAGGCCCGAACCAACACAATAATTCAGCTCCAAGCTAAACGTATTCTACCCGCAAATGAAGAATAACTTAACTGCGATCAAGGCACAACTTATACCACAACCCAAGGGTAACCCAATTATAACCGAGAGACAACATAACTGCAGATTAAAACCAAAAATTTGAAGAATAACCCAACTATAACCTTCAAGCAACGTAACCATAACGTAACCACAACCTGGGAGTAACCTGACGGTAACTTAACCAGAACTGGAGCAAAAACTGGTTGCAGTCAATTTGAAACGTAATTATAGCTTACTTGCAGTGTATTCCATATGTTTTCTTAACCTTAATATCACTTTATTAGGTTTAATTAACATAAAAGCCTGAGCCATTCTCTTGTCTGAAAGATGGGATCTAAGCGGATGTGAGAGGATTTAAGCTCAAGTTAGATTAACATTTAAAGCTCATTAATTACAGTATTTTAGCCTTATTAGTGTTCTTTTAAGAGTTAATTGATTAATATTAGCATTAGCATGCTAGCAGTAATGGACTGGCACCAGAAACAGAATATCTATACGATATAGATCCGCAAACAAGCGCCACAGCAACAAAAATACACCCTTTTTCCACCAAAAAACAGGCCAAAAACACACATTGGCTGAGCTGAATTGCATATGCAAATTACTGCTGTAAAAATCGGTTTAAAAAGGCTAAAAAAAGCTACTTATGCTTCATAAAAACTTAAGAAAACTTGCAGATATACTTTATGGACCGGGAGGATTCCGAAAGGATAGTCATCTCAAAATTATTTTTTTACTCACCGTCGTATAGTCAGGTAGGCCGAAACACAAAACCAGGGTTTAATTTCCATTCATCTTCAGAAGTTATCGCATCCAGCGGTTATCCTTGTGTGAGGGTGATGTCTGTTTGCGTTGCCATAACTTTTAGGAGGGAGGTCTGGTAGAAGCTTGATGCTTGACATCCGCCAGTCACGACCTTCGACCTTTCGCCGTCCGTTGCCTTTTTTGGCGCTTATGTGGAAAATTCAGTCCTAAATTATGCTATTTTAGACTCGGTTATTATATTAAGGCCTCTAAATAATCTCAATGGCTACATAACCTTTTAACTCCACTATCTAAACATTCAAATTACAGATTGACCTTTGACCTTACGTGGTTGTTTTAGGCCATTTAGGGCGGCATTTCAGTCCTTATTTCTGTTATTAGACATCTAACTTTGACTTTTACATTGCTCTTTCTAATTTACTTCAACCTACACTGGTACTGCTTTATTGTTCAATGCAAGTAATAGCATTTAATGTTTTTAAAACTCATTTTAAAGGACAAATTCGTTCAAAACTCAAACCAGGCCCCAACTACACGATTGTGGGCCTGACCAAACTCGATTAGCAATTGGCTATGAGACACTCGCCTGGAAATGATCAACCAAGGCGGGCCGCCTCAGAGGAGGGTGTCTAGTGTTTAAAGTGCCGAAACACCCGATGAATCTGAGGTCCACTACTGATGAAGTGTCTTAAACATTTCCCTCTCGTAACCATACTTTGAGGGAGTAGAGAAAGTATGGCAAGAGTTGCCTCTTTGAAGAAATATTATACACATCTTCTACTTGATCTATCACCACTCAAACCAACACTCAACCTAAACCTACCGTTGGTAGACCTAAGGACTAAATCTAGCCCCGAACCAACACTTAAACCTAAACCTACCGTCGGTAGACCTAAGGACTAAATCTAGGCCCGAGCCAACACTTAACCTAAACCTACCGTTCGTAGCCCTATGGACTTGAACCCCAGTCTTCCCAACACAACGGAACTACAAGCTAAGAGTTACCTGACGTTAACTTGACCACAATTTGAGCAAAGGCTGGTCGCAGTCAATTTTGAAACCTTAAACAGCACTCGCTGACGGAATGCAATGCCCGATCAGGATTATCGGGCAGTGACTTTCGGGTTACTGCCTGATTCGCTGGTCCGGAGTAAGTTTAGTCAAAAACTTTGCGTTCCCAGAGCCGATTGATGTTCAGATCGAACTTCGAACCAACCTTCGCACTAAATCTAACCGAAACCGAATTCCTGGTCTTCCACATTCTTAGCCCCATGCCTACTAAGGCTATTCTCCTGGAATGGGAGATAGATAAAGGCTTCCTTGGTATAGTCAGACATGCGTCGGCCCGTGCACTATCCTCAGTCTCCCTACTTCAAACTTTCCTAGACGGGTGCTAGGTTGGGGGGAGCTGTTGTAATTTTTCTAACCTAACCTTCGCCAGAGCCATCGGACTTGACATACCAGATTTTACGCACAGAATCCTCTATAGGGGCTTGTTTTTTGAATGCGATTTGAAATTCGCTCCCTCCGATGTCTCCTTCCTGTTTGTGCGGGGAGGAGATGTGGGAGGGGGAGGTGAACCTAAGCCCAGACAGGCTTTTTGGGGGGGCGTGTGGCCCAGACAGGTCTATCGCCTCCTGGTTCACTGTAAATAATTTCATTTAGCATTTAGATACAAAAGATTTCATCCTATTCAAGAATGTCGACAAACCAGGATTTCAGACACTAAACCTAGCATTGGTAGACCCAGGAACTAAATCTAGCCACGAACCAACACTTCGCCTAAACCTAGCATTGGTAGACCAAGGAACTAAATCTAGCCTGGAACCAAGACGTCGCCTAGCCACGAACCAACACTTTGCCTAAACCTAGCATTGGTAGACCCAGCAACTAAATCTGACCTCGGACCAAGACGTCGCTTAAACCTAGCATTGGTAGACCCAGGAACTAAATCTAGCCACGAACCAACACTTCGCCTAAACCTAGCATTGGTAGACCAAGGAACTAAATCTAGCGTCGGACCAGGACGTCGCCTAAACCTAGCATTGGTAGACCCAGGAACTAAATCTAGCCTGGAACCAAGACGTCGCCTAGCCACGAACCAACACTTTGCCTAAACCGAGCATTGGTAGACCCAGCAACTAAATCTGACCTCGGACCAAGACGTCGCTTAAACCTAGTATTGGTAGACCCAGAAACTAAATCTAGGCCCGAACCAACACTTCGCCTAAACCTAGCATTGGTAGACCAAGGAACTAAATCTAGCCTCGGACCAAGACGTCGCCTAAACCTAGCATTGGTAGACCCAGGAACTAAATCTAGCCTGGAACCAAGACGTCGCCTAGCCACGAACCAACACTTCGCCTAAACCTAGCATTGGTAGACCCAGCAACTAAATCTGACCTCGGACCAAGACGTCGCTTAAACCTAGCATTGGTAGACCCAGAAACTAAATCTAGGCCCGAACCAACACTTCGCCTAAACCTAGCATTGGTTGACCCAGTAACTAAATCTAACCTCGGACCAAGACGTCGCCTAAACCTAGCATTGGTAGACCCAGGAACTAAATCTAGGCCCGAACCAACACTTTGCCTAAACCTAGTATTGGTAGACCAAGGAACTAAATCTAGCCTGGAACCAAGATGTCGCCTAGCCTCGAACCAACACTTCGCCTAAACCTAGCATTGGTATACCCAGGAACTAAATCTAGCCTCGGACCAAGACGTCGCCTAAACCTAGCATTGGTAGACCCAGGAAATAAATCAAGACCCGAACCAACACTTCGCCTAAACCTAGCACTGGTAGACCCAGGAACTAAATCTAGGCCCGAACCAACACAATAATTCAGCTCCAAGCTAAACGTATTCTACCCGCAAATGAAGAATAACTTAACTGCGATCAAGGCACAACTTATACCACAACCCAAGGGTAACCCAATTATAACCGAGAGACAACATAACTGCAGATTAAAACCAAAAATTTGAAGAATAACCCAACTATAACCTTCAAGCAACGTAACCATAACGTAACCACAACCTGGGAGTAACCTGACGGTAACTTAACCAGAACTGGAGCAAAAACTGGTTGCAGTCAATTTGAAACGTAATTATAGCTTACTTGCAGTGTATTCCATATGTTTTCTTAACCTTAATATCACTTTATTAGGTTTAATTAACATAAAAGCCTGAGCCATTCTCTTGTCTGAAAGATGGGATCTAAGCGGATGTGAGAGGATTTAAGCTCAAGTTAGATTAACATTTAAAGCTCATTAATTACAGTATTTTAGCCTTATTAGTGTTCTTTTAAGAGTTAATTGATTAATATTAGCATTAGCATGCTAGCAGTAATGGACTGGCACCAGAAACAGAATATCTATACGATATAGATCCGCAAACAAGCGCCACAGCAACAAAAATACACCCTTTTTCCACCAAAAAACAGGCCAAAAACACACATTGGCTGAGCTGAATTGCATATGCAAATTACTGCTGTAAAAATCGGTTTAAAAAGGCTAAAAAAAGCTACTTATGCTTCATAAAAACTTAAGAAAACTTGCAGATATACTTTATGGACCGGGAGGATTCCGAAAGGATAGTCATCTCAAAATTATTTTTTTACTCACCGTCGTATAGTCAGGTAGGCCGAAACACAAAACCAGGGTTTAATTTCCATTCATCTTCAGAAGTTATCGCATCCAGCGGTTATCCTTGTGTGAGGGTGATGTCTGTTTGCGTTGCCATAACTTTTAGGAGGGAGGTCTGGTAGAAGCTTGATGCTTGACATCCGCCAGTCACGACCTTCGACCTTTCGCCGTCCGTTGCCTTTTTTGGCGCTTATGTGGAAAATTCAGTCCTAAATTATGCTATTTTAGACTCGGTTATTATATTAAGGCCTCTAAATAATCTCAATGGCTACATAACCTTTTAACTCCACTATCTAAACATTCAAATTACAGATTGACCTTTGACCTTACGTGGTTGTTTTAGGCCATTTAGGGCGGCATTTCAGTCCTTATTTCTGTTATTAGACATCTAACTTTGACTTTTACATTGCTCTTTCTAATTTACTTCAACCTACACTGGTACTGCTTTATTGTTCAATGCAAGTAATAGCATTTAATGTTTTTAAAACTCATTTTAAAGGACAAATTCGTTCAAAACTCAAACCAGGCCCCAACTACACGATTGTGGGCCTGACCAAACTCGATTAGCAATTGGCTATGAGACACTCGCCTGGAAATGATCAACCAAGGCGGGCCGCCTCAGAGGAGGGTGTCTAGTGTTTAAAGTGCCGAAACACCCGATGAATCTGAGGTCCACTACTGATGAAGTGTCTTAAACATTTCCCTCTCGTAACCATACTTTGAGGGAGTAGAGAAAGTATGGCAAGAGTTGCCTCTTTGAAGAAATATTATACACATCTTCTACTTGATCTATCACCACTCAAACCAACACTCAACCTAAACCTACCGTTGGTAGACCTAAGGACTAAATCTAGCCCCGAACCAACACTTAAACCTAAACCTACCGTCGGTAGACCTAAGGACTAAATCTAGGCCCGAGCCAACACTTAACCTAAACCTACCGTTCGTAGCCCTATGGACTTGAACCCCAGTCTTCCCAACACAACGGAACTACAAGCTAAGAGTTACCTGACGTTAACTTGACCACAATTTGAGCAAAGGCTGGTCGCAGTCAATTTTGAAACCTTAAACAGCACTCGCTGACGGAATGCAATGCCCGATCAGGATTATCGGGCAGTGACTTTCGGGTTACTGCCTGATTCGCTGGTCCGGAGTAAGTTTAGTCAAAAACTTTGCGTTCCCAGAGCCGATTGATGTTCAGATCGAACTTCGAACCAACCTTCGCACTAAATCTAACCGAAACCGAATTCCTGGTCTTCCACATTCTTAGCCCCATGCCTACTAAGGCTATTCTCCTGGAATGGGAGATAGATAAAGGCTTCCTTGGTATAGTCAGACATGCGTCGGCCCGTGCACTATCCTCAGTCTCCCTACTTCAAACTTTCCTAGACGGGTGCTAGGTTGGGGGGAGCTGTTGTAATTTTTCTAACCTAACCTTCGCCAGAGCCATCGGACTTGACATACCAGATTTTACGCACAGAATCCTCTATAGGGGCTTGTTTTTTGAATGCGATTTGAAATTCGCTCCCTCCGATGTCTCCTTCCTGTTTGTGCGGGGAGGAGATGTGGGAGGGGGAGGTGAACCTAAGCCCAGACAGGCTTTTTGGGGGGGCGTGTGGCCCAGACAGGTCTATCGCCTCCTGGTTCACTGTAAATAATTTCATTTAGCATTTAGATACAAAAGATTTCATCCTATTCAAGAATGTCGACAAACCAGGATTTCAGACACTAAACCTAGCATTGGTAGACCCAGGAACTAAATCTAGCCACGAACCAACACTTCGCCTAAACCTAGCATTGGTAGACCAAGGAACTAAATCTAGCCTGGAACCAAGACGTCGCCTAGCCACGAACCAACACTTTGCCTAAACCTAGCATTGGTAGACCCAGCAACTAAATCTGACCTCGGACCAAGACGTCGCTTAAACCTAGCATTGGTAGACCCAGGAACTAAATCTAGCCACGAACCAACACTTCGCCTAAACCTAGCATTGGTAGACCAAGGAACTAAATCTAGCGTCGGACCAGGACGTCGCCTAAACCTAGCATTGGTAGACCCAGGAACTAAATCTAGCCTGGAACCAAGACGTCGCCTAGCCACGAACCAACACTTTGCCTAAACCGAGCATTGGTAGACCCAGCAACTAAATCTGACCTCGGACCAAGACGTCGCTTAAACCTAGTATTGGTAGACCCAGAAACTAAATCTAGGCCCGAACCAACACTTCGCCTAAACCTAGCATTGGTAGACCAAGGAACTAAATCTAGCCTCGGACCAAGACGTCGCCTAAACCTAGCATTGGTAGACCCAGGAACTAAATCTAGCCTGGAACCAAGACGTCGCCTAGCCACGAACCA
>NW_027394406.1:0-40628 GCF_049309525.1 Garra rufa | reverse complement strand
AAGCATCTTGGAGACGTTGTCACAATTCTTCTGGATTTAGTCTGTCTCAGTTTGTTCTGTTTCTTCATGTCATTCCAGACAGACTGGATGATGATGAGATCAGATTTCTGTGTGGAGGATTGGCTGTTGTGCAAACAAAAACCTCACTGGATTATCACAATTAAAGGCAAAATGAATGTTTGGAAATGTAAACTGATATTTCTTACTGACACACTACAGCAAAAGATAACAAACACTGACTTAAAATCATTTTTTAGCTGGTGAAAATACAACTGTTATAATAATTTTGGCCACCACTGTGTTATATATATATATATATATATATATATATATATATATATATATATATATATATATATATATATATATATATATATATATATATATATACACCCTTATTAGAGCAGAAAACGTAAAACAAAACTTACAGGTGGTACGTCAATGAATGGCCTCTGGGATTCCGTGGTTGTGGGTCCAGAGTGGGCAGGACTTTGAAAGCACTTTCCCCTTTAGCATCTAAACCATAGGAATAATATGCAAACTGTGAAACATATTTTATAATCAAAACAACAAACTGAAACACTTTCATATGAAGATTTCTTCATTCCTTTGAATAATGCAAATTAATTCCCACCCTCATTCAACTACTGCAGGTTAAGTTTAGGTATGGGGTCAGATTCAGGGATGTAGAATATGCTCATGCAGAATAAGGCATCAGTTTGTGCTTCATAAGTACTAATTAACAGCCAATATATAAGCTAATAAGCAACTAGTTAAGTGTTACTGTACCATTGTATTTACCAGTTGATGTGTGTCAAATACAGTTGCATATTGTTTTTATAGATTGACATATTATAAGAAAAAGCTTACCTTAAGTCATGTCACCCAGGAATGTCCCAGTCTTCAAAAAGTCTGCCTCTGGATATAGCTTCCTAAAGTCTTGTGAAATCTGATAAAATCTGAAAAAGAAATGTGGTTCAATAAGTTTAAGGTTTATACTGGTCTCCTAGTTTGTAATGCAACACAGGCATTCACTAAAATAGAGGAAGAGTAAGGGGCCGTTCACATGCCGCGCCTAAAAACGCGTGAAAACGCAAGACGCGTCGCTTTCTCATTCTTTCCAAAACGCAGCTTGCTCTCACATGGCGTCTGCCGTTACTAAGCAACCATGTCCCGCGCCTGGAAAAAACGAGCTTCCATTATGAGCATATATTGGCATCTACATTTGAAATAACGAACTTCATTGCGCAAAAAACGCGACATGTGAACGGCCACATACACCACGAGAGATTAAGTCTAACTTTACATACTGTAGCTAAGACAACATTACATTTAAGTAATAAACAATAGTACATACCTGTCATATTGTGGTTTAACATTATTAAAGTAAGGGACATAGCGTTTTAGCTAATGCAGATAAGTTACCTCAAGGAAAAAAGCGCGAAAATGCTCAACATAAAACATATATGGATCTATTGTTGGATTCGGCACGTCGCAGACATTTACTTGAAAAAATGTATACTGTAAGTTATACAAATAACACTACACACACACACACACACACACACACACACACACACACACACACTTTATATAACAATAAAGCGATTGTTGAGGCAAAAAAGTACATCGCTAGGCTGCTTAAATTACAACGTTCGTCATTCACGGAATAAAATGCCAACCCCGCACAGCGACATATCAAATATTGCATTAAACAGTGAAACCAGTGTGCTCTAAAACACAACTTATTAAAAATAAAGGTAAATAATTATATAATCATATTATTAATTTACCTTATAATCCTGCTTGCTGCGAGGTGCGTGACCGCCTGGCGAGGAGACGAGTGAAGAATCCAGAATGTTCGATGAAGTGAAAAAAATAAACAAACCGGTTGGGTCAAAATAACCCAACCCAGGTGTTCATATTGAAAGACCCAGCATGATCAACCCAACTGTGTGTTTACAGTGCCTCAAACAACCCAGAATTTTGACCCAGCACAATTAACCCAGCAATGTGTTTACAAAAATAACCCAGCACTTTTTAGAGTGTAAGCATTACTTATCGTAATAGCATTTTTACTAGCAACAATTCAATCAGAGAGCTCTAAGTGTTCTGGGCTGGCCCTTTTGCACGAAGGCTGCCCGGTTTGCTTCTCCAAGCCAACATTTAAAGTTTGTCATCGAACTTTATCTTCTAGTTATTATTAAAATTCTTCTGAGACTAAAATTCTATACGCTACTCCTCCTAGAGCTTTAAGGCTACAAGCCCCAAACTCGGCGGAGCCCTGGGCCCTGGTCACGAAAGTGTTGCTATATCTTTTTGGAATGATCAGACTTACAGTTGATTTAATATTAATTTTTTTACATGAAAAATTTCTATAGGATTTCAATGGGCTGAGAAAAAATGCGCCATCTAGAGGCGCAATACCTCTCGACTGAAGAGGCGGGACTCAAACCTCTTGCTTACAGTCACTCTGAAATCGGTGGAAATACAAATAAATACCGCCTTAAAAATTCAAATATTACAGCGATTTAACTCTAAATACCCATTAGAACATATCAACAGCTAAATTCAGTGGTTTGTGAGTAGTTCTTGTAAAAGAAAAGCTCGCACCCTTCAGCGCTTGTACAAGCCGTCAGCACTAGGCTTCTCTCTCTCGACATGTGCTCACAAACAACATAAATTGCACGAATTAGAACGCCTTTAAAATAAATATATTTCAGCGATTTGTTTGTAAATACCCATTAGAACACATCAACAAATCAGCCTTTTGTGATCTGTTTTATTTCAAAGTTAAAGCACTGTCTTCAGCAAATGTGTTATACAGACGAGCTTTCACGGCTCGGAGCTAACTTACCCGACTGAGAATTATGACTGCACGTCTTTTAAAAGCATTTAAATAAAAACACTCCAGCGATCCAACACAATAAATATACAAGAATATTTTAAAGAACTACCTTAGCTGCAAATGAGCTTTTCAATACGTTTCACTAACGAACATGTTACCGAGCTGAGACTTACTTTCACTTTGATTTCGGTGGAAAATGCATATAAATAACGCCTTTAAAATTACAATATTCCAGCCATTTAATTGTAAATACCCATTAGAACACATCAAGACCTGAATTCAGCTGTTTGAGCGAATTTATTGAAACCCCTAAGCATTTCCTTCACCGCGTACAGATTGCTTTCAACGAGTTTACATGGATACGAACGACATAATTTGCACGAATTTGACCGCCTTTAAAATTACATTATTGCAGCGATTTAATTCAGTCCACCCATTAGAAAATATCAACAGCTAAATGCAGTTGTTTGTGACTATTTTTTTTTTCATACAGAGAGCGCTGCGTTCAGCTGTGTGTTAGACATGAGCTCCGAGATGTCCGACTGAGAATTATACATGACTGCACGTCTTTTAAAGGCATTTAAATAAAAACACTCCAGCGATTCAACACAATAAATATAGAAGAATTTTTTAAAGACCTGCATTGGGTGCAAATGACGTTTTTCATAGGCTTAACTAACATGAGGTGCACGGCTGCATTTATGTGTCTGTTAACAAAGACATCATTTGCACGTCTTTAAAAGGTATTTTAATACAAACACTCCAGCGATTCAACACAATAATAGTTCAGTCATATAATAAAAAGTTTAAATGCTTGCTTATTTCTGCTTTTCGGCTCAACCGCACGCGACGCAACGCGGCTTTGAAGCAGGCGCTCATCACTTATTCCAGTATGGCAAGCCGTTTTAACCTAAAATACACATTAATCCACTATGGTGTTCTGGGCTGGCCCTTTTGCCCGAAGGCTGCCCGGTTTGCTTCTCCAAGCCAACATTTAAAGTTTGTCATCGAACTTTAGCTTCTAGTTATTATTATTATTATTATTATTAAACTTCTTCTGAGACTAAAATTCTATACGCTACTCCTCCTAGAGCTTTAAGGCTACAAGCCCCAAACTCGGCGGAGCCCTGGGCCCTGGTCACGAAAGTGTTGCTATATCTTTTTGGAATGATCAGACTTACAGTTGATTTAATATGAATTTTTTTACATGAAAAATTTCTATAGGATTTCAATGGGCTGAGAAAAAATGCGCTATCTAGAGGCGCAATACCTCTCCACTGAAGAGGCGGGACTCAAACCTCTTACTTACAGTCACTCTGAAATCGGTGGAAATACAAATAAATACCGCTTTTTAAAATTTAAATATTACAGCGATTTAACTCTAAATACCCATTACAACACATCAACAGCTAAATTCAGTGGTTTGTGAGCAGTTCTTGTAAAAGAAAAGCTTGCACCCTTCAGCGAGTATACAAGCCGTCAGCACGAACTCTCTCTGTATGTGCTCATAAACAAAATAATTTGCACGAATTAGAACGCCTTTAAAATTAATATATTTCAGCGATTTATTTGTAAATACCCATTAGCCTTTTGTGATCTGTTTTATTTCAAAGTTAAGTTAGCTCCGAGCCGTGAAGCTCGTCTGTATAACACACATTTGCTGAAGACAGTGCTTTAACGTTACCCGACTGAGAATTATACATGACTGCACGTCTTTTAAAAGCATTTAAATAAAAACACTCCAGCGATCCAACACAATAAATATACAAGAATATTTTAAAGAACAACATTGGCTGCAAATGAGCTATTCAATAGGTTTCACTAACGAACATGTTACCAAGCTGTGACCCACACTTTCACTTTGACTTCGGTGGAAAATGCATATAAATAACGCCTTTAAAATTACAATATTCCAGCCATTTAATTTTAAATACCCATTAGAACACATCAAGACCTGAATTCAGCTGTTTGAGCGAATTTATTCAAAACCCTAAGCATTTCCTTCACCGCGTAAAGATTGCTTTCAACGAGAATACATGGAGACGAACGATATAATTTGCACGAATTAGAACGCCTTTAAAATTACAATATTGCAGCGATTGAATTCATTCCACCCATTAGAAAATATCAACAGCTAAATGCAGTTGTTTGTGAGTATTTTTTTTTTCATACAGAGAGCGCTGTGTTCAGTGTAGACATGAGCTCCGAGATGTCCGTCTGAGAATTATACATGACTGAACGTCTTTTAAAGGCATGTAAATACAAACACTCCAGCGATTGCACACAATAAATATAGAAGAATATTTTAAAGACCTGCATTGGGTGCAAATGACTTTTTTCATAGGCTTAACTAACTAACAGGAGATGCACGGCTGCATTTATGTGTCTGTTAACAAAGACATCATTTGCACGTCTTTTAAAGGTATTTTAATACAAACACTCCAGCGATTCCACACAATAAATATAGAAGAATATTTTAAAGACCTACATTGAGTGCAAATGACTTTTTTCACAGGCTTAACTAACTAACATTGAATGCACTGCTCAGTCTTCATCTGCATCAAAGACATCATTTGCACGTCTTTTAAATGTATTTAAATACAAACACTCCAGCGATTAAACACAATAATAGTAGAGTAATATATTACACAGCTTAAATGCTTGCTTATTTCTGCTTTTAGGCTCAACCGCACAGCAACGCGTCATGGCTTTCAAGCACCCGCTGCACACTTGTTGTATGGCAAGCCGTTTTAACCTAAAAACACATAAATCCTCTATGGCAAGCTGTTTTAGCCTAAAATATACTAAGCATTACTTATCGTAATAGCATTTTTACTAGTAACAATTCAATCAGAGAGCTCTAAGTGTTCTGGGCTGGCCCTTTTGCCCGAAGGCTGCCCGGTTTGCTTCTCCAAGCCAACATTTAAAGTTTGTCATCGAACTTTAGCTTCTAGTTATTATTATGTTGGCTTGGAGAAGCCAACATATTGTTATGCTATTTAAACTTATTATTATTATTATTATTATTATGTTGGCTTGGAGAAGCCAACATATTGTTATGCTATTTAAACTTATTATTATTATTATTAAAATTCTTCTGAGACTAAAATTCTATACGCTACTCCTCCTAGAGCTTTAAGGCTACAAGCCCCAAACTCGGCGGAGCCCTGGGCCCTGGTCACGAAAGTGTTGCTATATCTTTTTGGAATGATCAGACTTACAGTTGATTTAATATTAATTTTTTTACATGAAACATTTCTATAGGATTTCAATGGGCTGAGAAAAAATGCGCCATCTAGAGGCGCAATACCTCTCGACTGAAGAGGCGGGACTCAAACCTCTTGCTTACAGTCACTCTGAAATCGGTGGAAATACAAATAAATACCGCCTTAAAAATTCAAATATTACAGCGATTTAACTCTAAATACCCATTAGAACATATCAACAGCTAAATTCAGTGGTTTGTGAGTAGTTCTTGTAAAAGAAAAGCTCGCACCCTTCAGCGCTTGTACAAGCCGTCAGCACTAGGCTTCTCTCTCTCGACATGTGCTCACAAACAACATAAATTGCACGAATTAGAACGCCTTTAAAATAAATATATTTCAGCGATTTGTTTGTAAATACCCATTAGAACACATCAACAAATCAGCCTTTTGTGATCTGTTTTATTTCAAAGTTAAAGCACTGTCTTCAGCAAATGTGTTATACAGACGAGCTTTCACGGCTCGGAGCTAACTTACCCGACTGAGAATTATGACTGCACGTCTTTTAAAAGCATTTAAATAAAAACACTCCAGCGATCCAACACAATAAATATACAAGAATATTTTAAAGAACTACCTTAGCTGCAAATGAGCTTTTCAATACGTTTCACTAACGAACATGTTACCGAGCTGAGACTTACTTTCACTTTGATTTCGGTGGAAAATGCATATAAATAACGCCTTTAAAATTACAATATTCCAGCCATTTAATTGTAAATACCCATTAGAACACATCAAGACCTGAATTCAGCTGTTTGAGCGAATTTATTGAAACCCCTAAGCATTTCCTTCACCGCGTACAGATTGCTTTCAACGAGTTTACATGGATACGAACGACATAATTTGCACGAATTTGACCGCCTTTAAAATTACATTATTGCAGCGATTTAATTCAGTCCACCCATTAGAAAATATCAACAGCTAAATGCAGTTGTTTGTGACTATTTTTTTTTTCATACAGAGAGCGCTGCGTTCAGCTGTGTGTTAGACATGAGCTCCGAGATGTCCGACTGAGAATTATACATGACTGCACGTCTTTTAAAGGCATTTAAATAAAAACACTCCAGCGATTCAACACAATAAATATAGAAGAATTTTTTAAAGACCTGCATTGGGTGCAAATGACGTTTTTCATAGGCTTAACTAACATGAGGTGCACGGCTGCATTTATGTGTCTGTTAACAAAGACATCATTTGCACGTCTTTAAAAGGTATTTTAATACAAACACTCCAGCGATTCAACACAATAATAGTTCAGTCATATAATAAAAAGTTTAAATGCTTGCTTATTTCTGCTTTTCGGCTCAACCGCACGCGACGCAACGCGGCTTTGAAGCAGGCGCTCATCACTTATTCCAGTATGGCAAGCCGTTTTAACCTAAAATACACATTAATCCACTATGGTGTTCTGGGCTGGCCCTTTTGCCCGAAGGCTGCCCGGTTTGCTTCTCCAAGCCAACATTTAAAGTTTGTCATCGAACTTTAGCTTCTAGTTATTATTAAACTTCTTCTGAGACTAAAATTCTATACGCTACTCCTCCTAGAGCTTTAAGGCTACAAGCCCCAAACTCGGCGGAGCCCTGGGCCCTGGTCACCAAAGTGTTGCTATATCTTTTTGGAATGATCAGACTTACAGTTGATTTAATATTAATTTTTTTACATGAAAAATTTCTATGGGATTTCAATGGGCTGAGAAAAAATGCGCCATCTAAAGGCGCAATACCTCTCCACTGAAGAGGCGGGATTCAAACCTCTTACTTACAGTCACTCTGAAATCGGTGGAAATACAAATAAATACCGCCTTAAAAATTCAAATATTACAGCGATTTAACTCTAAATACCCATTAGAACATATCAACAGCTAAATTCAGTGGTTTGTGAGTAGTTCTTGTAAAAGAAAAGCTCGCACCCTTCAGCGCTTATACAAGCCGTCAGCACTAGGCTTCTCTCTCTCTCGACATGTGCTCACAAACAACATAAATTGCACGAATTAGAACGCCTTTAAAATAAATATATTTCAGCGATTTGTTTGTAAATACCCATTAGAACACATCAACAAATCAGCCTTTTGTGATCTGTTTTATTTCAAAGTTAAAGCACTGTCTTCAGCAAATGTGTTATACAGACGAGCTTTCGCGGATCGGAGCTAACCTGAATGAGAATTATACATGACTGCACGTCTTTTAAAAGCATTTAAATAAAAACACTCCAGCGATCCAACACAATAAATATACAAGAATATTTTAAAGAACTACATTAGCTGCAAATGAGCTGTTCAATAGGTTTCACTAACGAACATGTTACCGAGCTGAGACTTACTTTCACTTTGATTTCGGTGGAAAATGCATATAAATAACGCCTTTAAAATTACAATATTCAGCCATTTAATAGTAAATACCCATTAGAAACCCATCAAGACCTGAATTCAGCTGTTTGAGCGAATTTATTGAAACCCATAAGCATTTCTATCACCGCGTACAGATTGCTTTCAACGAGTTTACATGGATACGAACGACATAATTTGCACAAATTTGACCGCCTTTAAAATTACAATATTGCAGCGATCTAATTCAGTCCACCCATTAGAAAATATCAACAGCTAAATGCAGTTGTTTGTGACTATTTTTTTTTCATACAGAAAGCTCTGCATTCAGCAGTGTGTTAGACATGAGCTCCGAGATGTCCGACTGAGAATTATACATGACTGCACGTCTTTTAAAGGCATTTAAATAAAAACACTCCAGCGATTCAACACAATAAATATAGAAGAATATTTTAAAGACCTGCATTGGGTGCAAATGACGTTTTTCATAGGCTTAACTAACATGAGATGCACGGCTGCATTTATGTGTCTGTTAACAAAGAAATCATTTGCACGTCTTTTAAAGGTATTTTAATACAAACACTCCGGCGATTCAACACAATAATAGTTCAGTCATATAATAAAAAGTTTAAATGCTTGCTTATTTCTGCTTTTCGGCTCAACCGCACGGCAACGCAACGCGGCTTTGAAGCAGGCGCTCATCACTTCTTCCAGTATGGCAAGCCGTTTTAACCTAAAATACACATATTAATCCACTATGGTGTTCTGGGCTGGCCCTTTTGCCCGAAGGCTGCCCGGTTTGCTTCTCCAAGCCAACATTTAAAGTTTGTCATCGAACTTTAGCTTCTAGTTATTATTATTATTATTATTATTAAACTTCTTCTGAGACTAAAATTCTATACGCTACTCCTCCTAGAGCTTTAAGGCTACAAGCCCCAAACTCGGCGGAGCCCTGGGCCCTGGTCACGAAAGTGTTGCTATATCTTTTTGGAATGATCAGACTTACAGTTGATTTAATATGAATTTTTTTACATGAAAAATTTCTATAGGATTTCAATGGGCTGAGAAAAAATGCGCTATCTAGAGGCGCAATACCTCTCCACTGAAGAGGCGGGACTCAAACCTCTTACTTACAGTCACTCTGAAATCGGTGGAAATACAAATAAATACCGCTTTTTAAAATTTAAATATTACAGCGATTTAACTCTAAATACCCATTACAACACATCAACAGCTAAATTCAGTGGTTTGTGAGCAGTTCTTGTAAAAGAAAAGCTTGCACCCTTCAGCGAGTATACAAGCCGTCAGCACGAACTCTCTCTGTATGTGCTCATAAACAAAATAATTTGCACGAATTAGAACGCCTTTAAAATTAATATATTTCAGCGATTTATTTGTAAATACCCATTAGCCTTTTGTGATCTGTTTTATTTCAAAGTTAAGTTAGCTCCGAGCCGTGAAGCTCGTCTGTATAACACACATTTGCTGAAGACAGTGCTTTAACGTTACCCGACTGAGAATTATACATGACTGCACGTCTTTTAAAAGCATTTAAATAAAAACACTCCAGCGATCCAACACAATAAATATACAAGAATATTTTAAAGAACAACATTGGCTGCAAATGAGCTATTCAATAGGTTTCACTAACGAACATGTTACCAAGCTGTGACCCACACTTTCACTTTGACTTCGGTGGAAAATGCATATAAATAACGCCTTTAAAATTACAATATTCCAGCCATTTAATTTTAAATACCCATTAGAACACATCAAGACCTGAATTCAGCTGTTTGAGCGAATTTATTCAAAACCCTAAGCATTTCCTTCACCGCGTAAAGATTGCTTTCAACGAGAATACATGGAGACGAACGATATAATTTGCACGAATTAGAACGCCTTTAAAATTACAATATTGCAGCGATTGAATTCATTCCACCCATTAGAAAATATCAACAGCTAAATGCAGTTGTTTGTGAGTATTTTTTTTTTCATACAGAGAGCGCTGTGTTCAGTGTAGACATGAGCTCCGAGATGTCCGTCTGAGAATTATACATGACTGAACGTCTTTTAAAGGCATGTAAATACAAACACTCCAGCGATTGCACACAATAAATATAGAAGAATATTTTAAAGACCTGCATTGGGTGCAAATGACTTTTTTCATAGGCTTAACTAACTAACAGGAGATGCACGGCTGCATTTATGTGTCTGTTAACAAAGACATCATTTGCACGTCTTTTAAAGGTATTTTAATACAAACACTCCAGCGATTCCACACAATAAATATAGAAGAATATTTTAAAGACCTACATTGAGTGCAAATGACTTTTTTCACAGGCTTAACTAACTAACATTGAATGCACTGCTCAGTCTTCATCTGCATCAAAGACATCATTTGCACGTCTTTTAAATGTATTTAAATACAAACACTCCAGCGATTAAACACAATAATAGTAGAGTAATATATTACACAGCTTAAATGCTTGCTTATTTCTGCTTTTAGGCTCAACCGCACAGCAACGCGTCATGGCTTTCAAGCACCCGCTGCACACTTGTTGTATGGCAAGCCGTTTTAACCTAAAAACACATAAATCCTCTATGGCAAGCTGTTTTAGCCTAAAATATACTAAGCATTACTTATCGTAATAGCATTTTTACTAGTAACAATTCAATCAGAGAGCTCTAAGTGTTCTGGGCTGGCCCTTTTGCCCGAAGGCTGCCCGGTTTGCTTCTCCAAGCCAACATTTAAAGTTTGTCATCGAACTTTAGCTTCTAGTTATGTTGGCTTGGAGAAGCCAACATATTGTTATGCTATTTAAACTTATTATTATTATTATTATTATTAAAATTCTTCTGAGACTAAAATTCTATACGCTACTCCTCCTAGAGCTTTAAGGCTACAAGCCCCAAACTCGGCGGAGCCCTGGGCCCTGGTCACCAAAGTGTTGCTATATCTTTTTGGAATGATCAGACTTACAGTTGATTTAATATTAATTTTTTTACATGAAAAATTTCTATGGGATTTCAATGGGCTGAGAAAAAATGCGCCATCTAAAGGCGCAATACCTCTCCACTGAAGAGGCGGGATTCAAACCTCTTACTTACAGTCACTCTGAAATCGGTGGAAATACAAATAAATACCGCCTTAAAAATTCAAATATTAAAGCGATTTAACTCTAAATACCCATTAGAACATATCAACAGCTAAATTCAGTGGTTTGTGAGTAGTTCTTGTAAGAGAAAAGCTCGCACCCTTCAGCGCTTATACAAGCCGTCAGCACTAGGCTTCTCTCTCTCGACATGTGCTCACAAACAACATAAATTGCACGAATTATAACGCCTTTAAAGTAAATATATTTCAGCGATTTGTTTGTAAATACCCATTAGAACACATCAACAAATCATGCCTTTTGAGATCTGTTTTATTTCAAAGTTAAAGCACTGTCTTCAGCAAATGTGTTATACAGACGAGCTTTCACGGATCGGAGCTAACCTGACTGAGAATTATACATGACTGCACGTCTTTTAAAAGCATTTAAATAAAAACACTCCAGCGATCCAACACAATAAATATACAAGAATATTTTAAAGAACTACATTAGCTGCAAATGAGCTGTTCAATAGGTTTCACTATGTTACCGAGCTGAGACTTTTCACTTTGATTTCGGTGGAAAATGCATATAAATAACGCCTTTAAAATTACAATATTCCAGCCATTTAATAGTAAATACCCATTAGAAACACATCAAGACCTGAATTCAGCTGTTTGAGCGAATTTATTGAAACCCCTAAGCATTTCCTTCACCGCGTACAGATTGCTTTCAACGAGTTTACATGGATACGAACGACAAAATTTGCACAAATTTGACCGCCTTTAAAATTACAATAATGCAGCGATTTAATTCAGTCCACCCATTAGAAAATATCAACAGCTAAATGCAGTTGTTTGTGACTATTTTTTTTTCATACAGAAAGCGCTGCATTCAGCCGTGTGTTAGACATAAGCTCCGAGATGTCCGACTGAGAATTATACATGACTGCACGTCTTTTAAAGGCATTTAAATAAAAACACTCCAGCGATTCAACACAATAAATATAGAAGAATATTTTAAAGACCTGCATTGGGTGCAAATGACGTTTTTCATAGGCTTAACTAACATGAGATGCACGGCTGCATTTATGTGTCTGTTAACAAAGACATCATTTGCACGTCTTTTAAAGGTATTTTAATACAAACACTCCGGCGATTCAACACAATAATAGTTCAGTCATATAATAAAAAGTTTAAATGCTTGCTTATTTCTGCTTTTCGGCTCAACCGCACGGCAACGCAACGCGGCTTTGAAGCAGGCATCACTTATTCCAGTATGGCAAGCCGTTTTAACCTAAAATACACATATTAATCCAATATGGTGTTCTGGGCTGGCCCTTTTGCCCGAAGCCTGCCCGGTTTGCTTCTCCAAGCCAACATTTAAAGTTTGTCATCGAACTTTAGCTTCTAGTTATTATTAAAATTCTTCTGAGACTAAAATTCTATACGCTACTCCTCCTAGAGCTTTAAGGCTACAAGCCCCAAACTTGGCAGAGACCTGGGCCCTTGTCCCGAAAGTGTTGCTATATCTATTTGGACTGATCAGATTTACAGTTGATTTATTATTAATTTTTTTACATTAAAAATTCCTAAAATTTCGCCCTCTAATGGAGCAATACCTCTCCACTGAATGGAACTCTCCACTGAATGGAAATATGTTCCATAGATTTGAATGGGCTGAGAAAAAAAGCGCCCTCTAAAGGAGTAATTCCTCTACTCAACAGGAGATCGCTGAGCTCTGACCAACTTCCACTTTGACTTCGATGGAAAATGCAAATAAATAACGCCTTTAAAATTAAAATATTCCAGCGATTTAATTGTAAATACCCATTAGAACACATCAAGACCTGAATTCAGCTATTTGAGCTAATTTATTCAAAACTCTAAGCATTCCTTCATCGTGTACAGCTTCAGCACGTACTCTCTCTGTATATCTGCTCACAAACGACCTAATTTGCACGAATTAGAACGCCTTTAAAATTAAAACATTACAGCGATTTAACTCTAAATACCCATTACAACACATCAACAGCTAAATCAGTTTGTGATCTGTTTTATTTCAAAGTTGAAGTACTGTCTTCAGCAAATGTGTTATACAGACGAGCTTCATGGCTCGGAGCTAACTTACCCGACTGAGAATTATACATGACTGAACGTCTTTTAAAAGCATTTAAATAAAAACACTCCAGCGATTGTACACTATAAATATAGAAGAATATTTTAAAAGAGCTACATTGGGTGTAAATGAGCTATTTCAAACGTTTTACTAACGAACATGAGATGTATGGCTGCATTATCAGTCTGTCAACAAATACATCATTTGCACGTCTTTTAAAGGCATTTAAATAAAAACACTCCAGCGATTGCACACAATAAATATAGAAGAATATTTTAAAGAGCCGCATTGAATGCAAATGACCTGTTTCAAAGGTTTTTAACGAACATGAGATGTAAGGCTGCATTATCAGTCTGTCAACAAAGAATTCATTTGCACGTCTTTTAAAGGTAATCAAATAAAAACATTCCAGCGATTGCACACAATAAATATAGAAGAATATTTTAAAGAGCTGCATTGAGTGCAAATGAGCTGTTTGCACTGCTCAGTTCTTCGTCTGCATCATCAAAGACATCATTTGCACGTCTTTTAAAGGTATTTAAATACAAAAACTGCAGCGATTTAACACAATAATAGTATAGTAATATATTACAAAGGTTAAATGCTTGCTTATTTCTGCTTTTCGGCTCAACCGCACTGCAACGCGACGCGGCTTTGAAGCAGGCGCTCATCACATATTCTAGTATGGCAAGCCGTTTTAACCTAAAATCCACACACGATCCTCTATGGCAAGCTGTTTTAGCCTAAAATATACTAAGCATTTCTAGTCGTACTGCCATTTATACTAGCAACAATTCAATTACAGAGCTCTAAGTGTTCTGGGCTGGCCCTTTTGCCCGAAGGCTGCCCAATTTGGCTCTCCAAGCCAACATTTAAAGTTTGTCATCGAACTTTAGCTTCTAGTTATTATTATTATGTTGGCTTGGAGAAGCCAACATATTGTTATGCTATTTAAACTTATTATTATTATTATTAAAATTCTTCTGAGACTAAAATTCTATACGCTACTCCTCCTAGAGCTTTAAGGCTACAAGCCCCAAACTCGGCGGAGCCCTGGGCCCTGGTCACCAAAGTGTTGCTATATCTTTTTGGAATGATCAGACTTACAGTTGATTTAATATTAATTTTTTTACATGAAAAATTTCTATAGGATTTCAATGGGCTGAGAAAAAATGCGCCATCTAGAGGCGCAATACCTCTCGACTGAAGAGGCGGGACTCAAACCTCTTGCTTACAGTCACTCTGAAATCGGTGTAAATACAAATAAATACCGCCTTTTAAAATTAAATATTCCAGCGATTTAATTGTAAATACCCATTAGAACACATCAACAGCTAAATTCAGTGGTTTGTGAGCAGTTCTTGTAAAAGAAATGCTTGCACCCTTCAGCGAGTATACAAGCCGTCAGCACGAACTCTCTCTGTATGTGCTCATAAACAACATAAATTGCACGAATTAGAGTGCCTTTAAAATTTATATATTTCAGCGATTTATTTGTAAATACCCATTAGAACACATCAACAAATCAACCTTTTGTGATCTGTTTTATTTCAAAGTTAAAGCACTGTCTTCAGCAAATGTGTTATACAGATGAGCTTTACGGCTCGGAGCTAATTTACCCGACTGAGAATTATACATGACTGCGCGTCTTTTAAAAGCATTTAAATAAAAACACTCCAGCGATCCAACACAATAAATATACAAGAATATTTTAAAGAACTATATTAGCTGCAAATGAGCTGTTCAATAGGTTTCACTAACGAACATGTTACCGAGCTGTAACCTATACTTTCACTTTGACTTCGGTGTAAAATGCATATAAATAACGTCTTTAAAATTACAATATTCCAGCCATTTAATTATAAATACCCATTAGAACACATCAAGACCTGAATTCAGCTGTTTGAACGAATTTATTGAAAACCCTAAGCATTTCCTTCACCGCGTACAGATTGCCTTCAACTATGATACATGGAGACGAACGACATAATTTGCACGAATTTGACCGCCTTTAAAATTACAATATTGCAGCGATTTAATTAAGTCCACCCATTAGAGAATATCAACAGCTAAATGCAGTTGTTCGTGAGTATTTTTTTTTTCATACAGAGAGCGCTGTGTTCAGCAGTGTGTTATGAGCTCCGAGATGTCCAACTGACAATTATACATGACTGCACGTCTTTTAAAGGCATTTAAATACAAACACTCCAGCGATTGCACACAATAAATATAGAAGAATATTTTAAAGACCTACATTGAGTGCAAATGACTTTTTTCACTGGCTTAACTAACTAACATTGAATGCACTGCTCAGTCTTCATCTGCATCAAAGACATCATTTGCACGTCTTTTAAAGGTATACAAACACTCCAGCGATTAAACACAATAATAGTAGAGTAATATATTACACAGCTTAAATGCTTGCTTATTTCTGCTTTTAGGCTCAACCGCACAGCAACGCTTTCAAGCACGCGCTGCACACTGGTTGTATGGCAAGCCGTTTTAACCTAAAATACACATAAATCCTCTATGGCAAGCTGTTTAGCCTAAAATATACTAAGCATTACTTATCGTAATAGCATTTTTACTAGCAACAATTCAATCAGAGAGCTCTAAGTGTTCTGGGCTGGCCCTTTTGCCCGAAGGCTGCCCGGTTTGCTTCTCCAAGCCAACATTTAAAGTTTGTCATCGAACTTTAGCTTCTAGTTATGTTGGCTTGGAGAAGCCAACATATTGTTATGCTATTTAAACTTATTATTATTATTATTAAAATTCTTCTGAGACTAAAATTCTATACGCTACTCCTCCTAGAGCTTTAAGGCTACAAGCCCCAAACTCGGCGGAGCCCTGGGCCCTGGTCACCAAAGTGTTGCTATATCTTTTTGGAATGATCAGACTTACAGTTGATTTAATATTAATTTTTTTACATGAAAAATTTCTATAGGATTTCAATGGGCTGAGAAAAAATGCGCCATCTAGAGGCGCAATACCTCTCGACTGAAGAGGCGGGACTCAAACCTCTTGCTTACAGTCACTCTGAAATCGGTGGAAATACAAATAAATACCGCCTTTTAAAATTAAATATTCCAGCGATTTAATTGTAAATACCCATTAGAACACATCAACAAATCAACCTTTTGTGATCTGTTTTATTTCAAAGTTAAAGCACTGTCTTCAGCAAATGTGTTATACAGATGAGCTTTACGGCTCGGAGCTAACTTACCAGACTGAGAATTATACATGACTGCGCGTCTTTTAAAAGCATTTAAATAAAAACACTCCAGCGATCCAACACAATAAATATACAAGAATATTTTAAAGAACTATATTAGCTGCAAATGAGCTTTTCAGTTTCACTAACGAACATGTTACCGAGCTGTGACTTACTTTCACTTTGAACTCGGTGGAAAATGCATATAAATAACGCCTTTAAAATGACAATATTCCAGCCATTTAATTATAAATACCCATTAGAACACATCAAGACCTGAATTCAGCTGTTTGAACGAATTTATTGAAAACCCGAAGCATTTCCTTCACCGCGTACAGATTGCCTTCAACTATGATACATGGAGACGAACGACATAATTTGCACGAATTTGACCGCCTTTAAAATTACAATATTGCAGCGATTTAATTAAGTCCACCCATTAGAGAATATCAACAGCTAAATGCAGTTGTTCGTGAGTATTTTTTTTTCATACAGAGAGCGATGTGTAGTGTGTTAGACATGAGCTCCGAGATGTCCAACTGACAATTATACATGACTGCACGTCTTTTAAAGGCATTTTATACAAACACTCCAGCGATTGCACACAATAAATATAGAAGAATATTTTAAAGACCTACATTGAGTGCAAATGACTTTTTTCACAGGCTTAACTAACTAACATTGAATGCACTGCTCAGTCTTCATCTGCATCATCAAAGACATCATTTGCACGTCTTTTAAAGGTATTTAAATACAAACACTCCAGCGATTAAACACAATAATAGTAGAGTAATATATTACACAGCTTAAATGCTTGCTTATTTCTGCTTTTAGGCTCAACCGCACAGCAACGCTTTCAAGCACGCGCTGCACACTTGTTGTATGGCAAGCCGTTTTAACCTAAAATACACATAAATCCTCTATGGCAAGCTGTTTTACCCTAAAATATACTAAGCATTACTTATCGTAATAGCATTTTTACTAGCAACAATTCAATCAGAGAGCTTTAAGTGTTCTTGGCTGGCCCTTTTGCCCGAAGGCTGCCCGGTTTGCTTCTCCAAGCCAACATTTAAAGTTTGTCATCGAACTTTAGCTTCTAGTTATTATTATTATGTTGGCTTGGAGAGCCAACATACTGTTATGCTATTTAAACTTATTATTATTATTATTATTCTTATGACCTACAGAAATTTCTGACAGCTACTCCTCCGAGGCCTTTGAAGCCACAAGGCCCAAACTTGGCAGAGACCTGGGCCCTTGTCCCGAAAGAGTTGCTATATCTATTTGGACTGATCAGATGTACAGTTGATTTATTATTAATTTTTGAATATGACAAATTTCCCAATGAATTACATGGGCTGAGAAAAAATGCGCCCTCTAACAGTAATACCTCTCGACTGAAGACGCGGGACTCAAACCTCTTACTGACAGTCACTCTGAAATCCGTGGAAATACAAATAAATATCGCCTTAAAAATGTCATTATTACAGCGATTTAACTCTAAATACGCATTAGAACATATCAACAGCTAAATTCAGTGGTTTGTGAGTAGTTCTTGTAAAAGAAAAGCTCGCACCCTTCAGCGCTTATACAAGCCGTCAGCAGGCTACTCTCTCTCTACATGTGCTCGCAAACAACATAAATTGCACGAATTAGAACGCCTTTAAAATAAATATATTTCAGCGATTTGTTTGTAAATACCCATTAGAACACATCAACAAATCAGCCTTTTGTGATCTGTTTTATTTCAAAGTTAAAGCACTGTCTTCAGCAAATGTGTTATACAGACGAGCTTTCACGGATCGGAGCTAACTTACCCGACTGAGAATTATACATGACTGCACGTCTTTTAAAAGCATTTAAATAAAAACACTCCAGCGATCCAACACAATAAATATACAAGAATATTTTAAAGAACTACATTAGCTGCAAATGAGCTGTTCAATATGTTTCACTAACGAACATGTTACCGAGCTGTGACTTACTTTCACTTTGATTTCGGTGGAAAATGCATATAAATAACGCCTTTAAAATTACAATATTCCAGCCGTTTAATTGTAAATACCCATTAGAACACATCAAGACCTGAATTCAGCTGTTTGAGCGAATTTATTGAAAACCCTAAGCATTTCCTTCACCGCGTACAGATTGCTTTCAAAGAGTTTACATGGAGACGAACGACATAATTTGCACGAATTAGAACGCCTTTAAAATTACAATATTGCAGCGATTTAATTCATTCCACCCATTAGAAAATATCAACAGCTAAATGCAGTTGTTTGTGAGCATTTTGTTTTCATACAGAGATCGCTGCATACAGCAGTGTTTTAGACATGAGCTCCGAGATGTCCGACTGAGAATTATACATGACTGCACGTCTTTTAAAGGCATTTAAATAAAAACACTCCAGCAATTCAACACAATAAATATAGAAGAATATTTTAAAGACCTACATTGGGTGCAAATGACTTTTTTCATAGGCTTAACTAACTAACATGAGATGCACGGCTGCATTTATGTGTCTGTTAACAAAGACATCATTTGCACGTCTTTTTAAAAGGTATTTTAATACAAACACTCCAGCGATTCAACACAATAATAGTACAGTCATATAATAAAAAGTTTAAATGCTTGCTTATTTCTGCTTTTCGGCTCAACCGCACGGCAACGCGACGCGGCTTTGAAGCAGGCGCTCATCACATATTCCAGTATGGCAAGCCGTTCTAACCTAAAATACACATTAATCCACTATTGCAAGCTGTCTTAGCCTAAAATATACTAAGCATTACTTAGAGCTCTGTAATTGAATTGTTGCTAGTAAAAATGCTATAAGTGTTCTGGGCTGGCCCTTTTGCCCGAAGGCTGCCCAATTTGGCTCTCCAAGCCAACATTTAAAGTTTGTCATCGAACTTTAGCTTCTAGTTATGTTGGCTTGGAGAGCCAACATACTGTTATGCTATTTAAACTTATTATTATTATAGTTATTATTCTTATGACCTAAGAAAATTTCTGACAGCTACTCCTCCGAGGCCTTTGAAGCCACAAGGCCCAAACTTGGCAGAGACCTGGGCCCTTGTCCCGAAAGATATGCTATATCTATTTGGACTGATCAGATGTACAGTTGATTTATTATTAATTTTTGAATATGACAAATTTCCCAATGAATTACATGGGCTGAGAAAAAATGCGCCCTCTAACAGTAATACCTCTCGACTGAAGAGGCGGGATTCAAACCTCTTACTTACAGTCACTCTGAAAACGGTGGAAATAGAAATAAATACCGCCTTAAAAATGTAAATATTACAGCGATTTAACTCTAAATACCCATTAGAACATATCAACAGCTAAATTCAGTGGTTTGTGAGTATTTCTTGTAAAAGAAAAGCTCGCACCCGTCAGCGCTTATACAAGCCGTCGGCATGTACTCTCTCTGTATGTGCTCATAAACAACATAATTTGCACGAATTAGAACGCCTTTAAAATTAATATATTTCAGCGATTTATTTGTAAATACCCATTAGAACACATCAACAAATCAGCCTTTTGTGATCTGTTTTATTTCAAAGTTAAAGCACTGTCTTCAGCAAATGTGTTATACAGACGAGCTTTCACGGATCGGAGCTAACTTACCCGACTGAGAATTATACATGACTGCACGTCTTTTAAAAGCATTTAAATAAAAACACTCCAGCAATCCAACACAAGATTACAAGAATATTTTAAAGAACTACATTAGCTGCAAATGAGCTTTTCAGTTTCACTAACGAACATGTTACCGAGCTGTGACTTACTTTCACTTTGAATTTGGTGGAAAATGCATATAAATAATGCCTTTAAAATTACAATATTCCAGCCATTTAATTGTAAATACCCATTAGAACACATCAAGACTTGAATTCAGCTGTTTGAGCGAATTTATTGAAAACCCTAAGCAATTCCTTCACCGCGTACAGATTGCTTTCAACGAGTATACATGGAGACGAACGACATAATTTGCACGAATTAGAACGCCTTTAAAATTACAATATTGCAGCGATTTAATTCAGTCCACCCATTAGAAAATATCAACAGCTAAATGCAGTTGTTTGTGAGCATTTTGTTTTTTCATACAGAGAGCGCTGCATTCAGCAGTGTGTTAGACATGAGCTCCGAGATGTCCGACTGAGAATTATACATGACTGCACGTCTTTTAAAGGCATTTAAATAAAAACACTCCAGCGATTCAACACAATAAATATAGAAGAATATTTTAAAGACCTGCATTGGGTGTAAATGAGCTATTTCAAACGTTTTACTAACGAACATGAGATGTATGGCTGCATTATCAGTCTGTGTCAACAAATAATTCATTTGCACGTCTTTTAAAGGTAATCAAATAAAAACATTCCAGCGATTGCACACAATAAATATAGAAGAATATTTTAAAGAGCTGCATTGAGTGCAAATGAGCTGTTTGCACTGCTCAGTTCTTCGTCTGCATCATCAAAGACATCATTTGCACGTCTTTTAAAGGTATTTAAATACAAAAACTGCAGCGATTTAACACAATAATAGTATAGTAATATATTACAAAGGTTAAATGCTTGCTTATTTCTGCTTTTCGGCTCAACCGCACGGCAACGCGACGCGGCTTTGAAGCAGGCGCTCATCACATATTCTAGTATGGCAAGCCGTTTTAACCTAAAATCCACACACGATCCTCTATGGCAAGCTGTTTTAGCCTAAAATATACTAAGCATTTCTAGTCGTACTGCCATTTTTACTAGCAACAATTCAATTACAGAGCTCTAAGTGTTCTGGGCTGGCCCTTTTGCCCGAAGGCTGCCCAATTTGGCTCTCCAAGCCAACATTTAAAGTTTGTCATCGAACTTTAGCTTCTAGTTATTATATGTTATTATTCTTATGACCTAAGAAAATTTCTGACAGCTACTCCTCCGAGGCCTTTGAAGCCACAAGGCCCAAACTTGGCAGAGACCTGGGCCCTTGTCCCGAAAGAGTTGCTATATCTATTTGGACTGATCAGATGTACAGTTGATTTATTATTAATTTTTGAAAATGACATATTTCCCAATGAATTACATGGGCTGAGAAAAAATGCGCCCTCTAGCAGTAATACCTCTCGACTGAAGAGGCGGGACTCAAACCTCTTACTTACAGTCACTCTGAAATCGGTGGAAATACAAATAAATACCGCCTTAAAAATGTAAATATTACAGCGATTTAACTCTAAAAACCCATTAGAACATATCAACAGCTAAGTTCAGTGGTTTGTGAGTAGTTCTTGTAAAAGAAAAGCTCGCACCCTTCAGCGAGTATACAAGCCGTCAGCACGAACTCTCTCCGTATGTGCTCATAAACAACATAACTTGCACGAATTAGAATGCCTTTAAAATTAATATATTTCAGCGACTTATTTGTAAATACCCATTAGAACACATCAACAAATCAGCCTTTTGTGATCTGTTTTATTTCAAAGTTAAAGCACTGTCTTCAGCAAATGTGTTATACAGACGAGCTTTCACGGCTCGGAGCTAACTTACCCGACTGAGACTTAAACATGACTGCACGTCTTTTAAAAGCATTTAAATAAAAACACTCCAGCGATCCAACACAATCAATATACAAGAATATTTTAAAGAACTACATTAGCTGCAAATGAGCTTTTCAATACGTTTCACTAACGAACATGTTACCGAGCTGTGACTTACTTTCACTTTGAATTTGGTGGAAAATGCATATAAATAATGCCTTTAAAATTACAATATTCCAGCCATTTAATTGTAAATACCCATTAGAACACATCAAGACCTGAATTCAGCTGTTTGAGCGAATTTATTGAAAACCCTAAGCATTTCCTTCACCGCATACAGATTGCTTTCAACGAGTATACATGGAGACGAACGACATAATTTGCACGAATTAGAACGCCTTTAAAATTACAATATTGCAGCGATTTAATTCAGTCCACCCATTAGAAAATATCAACAGCTAAATGCAGTTGTTTGTGAGCATTTTGTTTTCAGAGAGCGCTGCGTTCAGCAGTGTGTTAGACATGAGCTCCGAGATGTCCGTCTGAGAATTATACATGACTGCACGTCTTTTAAAGGCATTTAAATAAAAACACTCCAGCGATTCAACACAATAAATATAGAAGAATATTTTTAAAGACCTGCATTGGGTGCAAATTACGTTTTTCATAGGCTTAACTTTAACATGAGATGCAAGGCTGCATTTATGTGTCTGTTAACAAAGACATCATTTGCACGTCTTTTAAAGGTATTTTAATACAAACACTCCAGCGATTCAACACAATAATAGTTCAGTCATATAATAAAAAGTTTAAATGCTTGCTTATTTCTGCTTTTCGGCTCAACCGCACGGCAACGCGACGCGGCTTTGAAGCAGGCGCTCATCACTTATTCCAGTATGGCAAGCCGTTTTAACCTAAAATACAAATATTAATCCACTATGGTGTTCTGGGCTGGCCCTTTTGCCCGAAGGCTGCCCAATTTGGCTCTCCAAGCCAACATTTAAAGTTTGTCATCGAACTTTAGCTTCTAGTTATTATTAAACTTCTTCTGAGACTAAAATTCTATACGCTACTCCTCCTAGAGCTTTAAGGCTACAAGCCCCAAATTCGGCGGAGCCCTGGGCCCTGGTCACCAAAGTGTTGCTATATCTTTTTGGAATGATCAGACTTACAGTTGATTAAATATTAATTTTTTTACATTAAAAATTTCTATGGGATTTCAATGGGCTGAGAAAAAATGCGCCATCTAAAGGCGCAATACCTCTCCACTGAAGAGGCGGGACTCAAACCTCTCGCTTACAGTCACTCTGAAATCGGTGGAAATACAAATAAATACCGCTTTTTAAAATTTAAATATTACAGCGATTTAACTCTAAATACCCATTAGAACACATCAACAGCTAAATTCAGTGGTTTGAGAGTAGTTCTTGTAAAAGGAAAGCTTGCACCCTTAGTATAGAGTATACAAGCCGTCAGCACGAACTCTCTCTGTATGTGCTCATAAACAAAATAATTTGCACGAATTAGAACGCCTTTAAAATTAATATATTTCAGCGATTTATTTGTAAATACCCATTAGAACACATCAACAAATCAGCCTTTTGTGATCTGTTTTATTTCAAAGTTAACTTAGCTCCGAGCCGTGAAGCTCGTCTGTATAACACACATTTGCTGAAGACAGTGCTTTAACGTTACCCGACTGAGAATTAGACTGCACGTCTTTTAAAAGCATTTAAATAAAAACACTCCAGCGATCCAACACAATAAATATAAAAGAATATTTTAAATAACTACATTAGCTGCAAATGAGCTATTCAATAGGTTTCAACGAACATGTTACCAAGCTGTGACCCACACTTTCACTTTGACTTCGGTGGAAAATGCATATAAATAACGCCTTTAAAATTACAATATTCCAGCCATTTAATTGTAAATACCCATTAGAACACATCAAGACCTGAATTCAGCTGTTTGAGCGAATTTATTCAAAACCCTAAGCATTTCCTTCACCGCATACAGGTTGCCTTCAACGAGTATACATGGAGACGAAAGACATAATTTGCACGGATTTGACCGCCTTTAAAATTACAATATTGCAGCGATTTAATTCAGTCCACCCATTAGAAAATATGAACAGCTAAATGCAGTTGTTTGTGAGTATTTTGTTTTCATACAGAGAGCGCTGTGTTCAGCAGTGTAGACATGAGCTCCGAGATGTCCGACTGACAATTATACATGACTGCACGTCTTTTAAAGGCATTTAAATACAAACACTCCAGCGATTGCACACAATAAATATAGAATAATATTTTAAAGAGCTGCATTGGGTGTAAATGAGCTATTTCAAACGTTTCACTAACGAACATCAGATGTATGGCTGCATTATCAGTCTGTCAACAAATAGGCTACATCACGTCTTTTAAAGGCATTTAAATAAAAACACTCCAGCGATTGCACACAATAAATATAGAAGAATATTTTAAAGACCTACATTGGGTGCAAATGACGTTTTTCATAGGCTTAACTAACATGAGATGCACGGCTGCATTTATGTGTCTGTTAACAAAGACATCATTTGCACGTCTTTTAAAGGTATTTTAATACAAACACTCCAGCGATTCAACACAATAATAGTACAGTCATATAATAAAAAGGTTAAATGCTTGCTTATTTCTGCTTTTCGCCTCAACCGCACAGCAACGCGTCGTGGCTTTGAAGCAGGCGCTGCACGAATCTTGTATGGCAAGCCGTTTTAACCTAAAATACATTAATCCACTATGGCAAGCTGTTTTAGCCTAAAATATACTAAGCATTACTTATCATAATCGCATTTTTACTAGCAACAATTCAATTACAGAGCTCTAAGTGTTCTGGGCTGGCCCTTTTGCCCGAAGGCTGCCCGGTTTGCTTCTCCAAGCCAACATTTAAAGTTTGTCATCGAACTTTAGCTTCTAGTTATGTTGGCTTGGAGAAGCCAACATATTGTTATGCTATTTAAACTTATTATTATTATTAAACTTCTTCTGAGACTAAAATTCTATACGCTACTCCTCCTAGAGCTTTAAGGCTACAAGCCCCAAACTCGGCAGAGCCCTGGGCCCTGGTCACGAAAGTGTTGCTATATCTTTTTGGAATGATCAGACTTACAGTTGATTTAATATTAATTTTTTTACATAAAAAATTCCTAAAATTTCGCCCTCTAATGGAGCAATATTCCAGTATGGCAAGCCGTTTTAACCTAAAATCCACACATGATCCTCTATGGCAAGCTGTTTTAGCCTAAAATATACTAAGCATTTCTTGTCGTACTGCCATTTTTACTAGCAACAATTCAATTAGAGAGCTCTAAGTGTTCTGGGCTGGCCCTTTTGCCCGAAGGCTGCCCGGTTTGGCTCTCCAAGCCAACATTTAAAGTTTGTCATCGAACTTTAGCTTCTAGTTATTATTAAACTTCTTCTGAGACTAAAATTCTATACGCTACTCCTCCTAGAGCTTTAAGGCTACAAGCCCCAAACTCGGCGGAGCCCTGGGCCCTGGTCACGAAAGTGTTGCTATATCTTTTTGGAATGATCAGACTTACAGTTGATTTAATATTAATTTTTTTACATGAAAAATTTCTATAGGATTTCAATGGGCTGAGAAAAAATGCGCTATCTAGAGGCGCAATACCTCTCCACTGAAGAGGCGGGACTCAAACCTCTTACTTACAGTCACTCTGAAATCGGTGGAAATACAAATAAATACCGCTTTTTAAAATTTAAATATTACAGCGATTTAACTCTAAATACCCATTACAACACATCAACAGCTAAATTCAGTGGTTTGTGAGCAGTTCTTGTAAAAGAAAAGCTTGCACCCTTCAGCGAGTATACAAGCCGTCAGCACGAACTCTCTCTGTATGTGCTCATAAACAAAATAATTTGCACGAATTAGAACGCCTTTAAAATTAATATATTTCAGCGATTTATTTGTAAATACCCATTAGCCTTTTGTGATCTGTTTTATTTCAAAGTTAAGTTAGCTCCGAGCCGTGAAGCTCGTCTGTATAACACACATTTGCTGAAGACAGTGCTTTAACGTTACCCGACTGAGAATTATACATGACTGCACGTCTTTTAAAAGCATTTAAATAAAAACACTCCAGCGATCCAACACAATAAATATACAAGAATATTTTAAAGAACTACATTAGCTGCAAATGAGCTATTCAATAGGTTTCACTAACGAACATGTTACCAAGCTGTGACCCACACTTTCACTTTGACTTCGGTGGAAAATGCATATAAATAACGCCTTTAAAATTACAATATTCCAGCCATTTAATTTTAAATACCCATTAGAACACATCAAGACCTGAATTCAGCTGTTTGAGCGAATTTATTCAAAACCCTAAGCATTTCCTTCACCGCGTAAAGATTGCTTTCAACGAGAATACATGGAGACGAACGATATAATTTGCACGAATTAGAATGCCTTTAAAATTACAATATTGCAGCGATTGAATTCATTCCACCCATTAGAAAATATCAACAGCTAAATGCAGTTGTTTGTGAGTATTTTTTTTTCATACAGAGAGCGCTGTGTTCAGTGTAGACATGAGCTCCGAGATGTCCGTCTGAGAATTATACATGACTGAACGTCTTTTAAAGGCATGTAAATACAAACACTCCAGCGATTGCACACAATAAATATAGAAGAATATTTTAAAGACCTGCATTGGGTGCAAATGACTTTTTTCATAGGCTTAACTAACTAACAGGAGATGCACGGCTGCATTTATGTGTCTGTTAACAAAGACATCATTTGCACGTCTTTTAAAGGTATTTTAATACAAACACTCCAGCGATTCCACACAATAAATATAGAAGAATATTTTAAAGACCTACATTGAGTGCAAATGACTTTTTTCACAGGCTTAACTAACTAACATTGAATGCACTGCTCAGTCTTCATCTGCATCAAAGACATCATTTGCACGTCTTTTAAATGTATTTAAATACAAACACTCCAGCGATTAAACACAATAATAGTAGAGTAATATATTACACAGCTTAAATGCTTGCTTATTTCTGCTTTTAGGCTCAACCGCACAGCAACGCGTCATGGCTTTCAAGCACCCGCTGCACACTTGTTGTATGGCAAGCCGTTTTAACCTAAAAACACATAAATCCTCTATGGCAAGCTGTTTTAGCCTAAAATATACTAAGCATTACTTATCGTAATAGCATTTTTACTAGTAACAATTCAATCAGAGAGCTCTAAGTGTTCTGGGCTGGCCCTTTTGCCCGAAGGCTGCCCGGTTTGCTTCTCCAAGCCAACATTTAAAGTTTGTCATCGAACTTTAGCTTCTAGTTAGTGGTGCTTGCCATAGGCAAAGCATCACTATTACTATTCGACATACTTATTATTAGTGGTGCTTGCCATAGGCAAAGCATCACTATTACTATTCGACATACTTATTAGTGGTGCTTGCCATAGGCAAAGCATCACTATTACTATTCGACATACTTATTCTTCTTCTTCTTCTTCTTCTTCTTCTTCTTCTTCTTCTTCTTCTTCTTCTTACTTCTTCCGTACGTTTTTCGGCGCGTAACTAGTCCCGCAGTTTTTGTCGTAGACCCTCGAAACGGGCGTCAAATCGTTCGTCCTATATAGACTCGGTGTGCTATGACTTTTATAAGGGATCGGGGGTACGATGATGTCACACGGGGCAAAAAACCACCCCAAAATTTACAACGACAATGCATTACGGCCAACTTTAACGGGACGTAGCACAGACCCAGAATTTCGTAGAAACACGTGATTCACCACAACTGGAGAGGCTGTCAAGCTGTGCAAGAACACATCTCGCAATGGGGTATAAGTTGTACCCCTGGGGCGCAAATGCCCCTCTTTCATTCAAATTTTGGCGCGCCCCTCGTCCCGCAATTTTTGTCGTAGACCCTCGAAATGGGCGTCAAATTGTGTGGACAATACGGGAATGTAGATCCCCGACTTTTATAAGCGATCAGGGGTACGATGATGTCACCTGGGGTAATAATTCGGCCCCAAAATCCCATAGACAACGCATTGGGACGAATTTTGACGGGACGTAGCGCCAAGCAAGAATTTCGTAGAAACACGTGATTCGCCACATCTGGAGAGGCTTTCAAGCTGTGCGAGAACACTCCTCGCAATGGGGTAAAAGTTGTACCCCTGGGGTGCAAGAGCTCTCCAAATTTGCCCCATTGACTTTCTATGGTAAGGGACGTCCCATGAAAACCCATTATAATTTACATAGGGATTTTACATTGGGCATAACTCAGCATCACATTGGCCTAGAGACATGGAGGCGGGCTCATTTTACTCAGATGGCCAATCAGACTCTCCGGATCATCATGAAGGTGTCAAGCCACGCCCTAGCAACTATTTAGAGCACCCTAGCAACTGATCCCATAGACTGCCATTATAATTACCCATATGTATATCTCTGGATCAGAGTGTCATAGAGACATGGGGGCGGACTCCTTTGAGTCGGGGCAGCAAACGGCCAATCACCAATCACTATTGACACTCCCTAGCAACCAAACAGAGTACCCTAGCAACCAAAACCCACACAGGCATATCTTCACACCTGAATGTCACAGAGACATGGGGGTTGGTTTATATCACTCATACTGGCAACTACAATTTACAGTGTTGTCATTGGCCACTCCCTAGCAACCAAACAGAGTACCCTAGCAACCCGAATCCACACAGGCATATCTTCAGACCTGAATGTCACAGAGACATGGGGGTTGGTTTATATCACTCATACTGGCAACTACAATTTACAGTGTTGTCATTGGCCACTCCCTAGCAACCAAACAGGGTACCCTAGCAACCAATTAGCAAGACCTATATCTTTGTATTAGAATGTCGCATTGACATGGGAGTTGCTACTTTTGACTCATGCTAGCAAACTCTCAACATGCTACACATGCCAGCACTCAATGGCTGCATGCTAATAGCAATTAGCTAAGGGATAATCAATCAAAGACCTCTATAACACTCCATAGTAATGATCTTGGACATATAGCAACTGCCTACCAATGCCCTAGCAACTACCCCGGGTACCTTAGCAACGGCCCTAGCAACCACCCAAGTACCATAGCAACCGCATAGCAACACCTTAGCAACCACCCTGGTTACCCTAGCAACCACATAGCAACACCCTAGCAACCACCCTGGTTACCCTAGCAACTGCATAGCAACACCCTAGCAACCACCCTGGTTACCCTAGCAACTGCATAGCAACACCCTAGCAACCACCCTGGTTACCCTAGCAACTGCATAGCAACACCCTAGCAACCACCCTGGGTACCCTAGCAACCGCATAGCAACACCTTAGCAACCACCCTGGTTACCCTAGCAACCACATAGCAACACCCTAGCAACCACCCTGGTTACCCTAGCAACAGCATAGCAACACCCTAGCAACCACCCTGGTTACCCTAGCAACTGCATAGCAACACCCTAGCAACCACCCCGGGTACCTTAGCAACCGCATAGCAACACCCTAGCAACCACCCCGGGTACCCTAGCAACGGCCCTAGCAACCACCCCAGGTACCATAGCAACCGCATAGCAACACCCTAGCAACCACCCCGGGTACCCTAGCAACCACATAGCAACACCCTAGCAACCACCCCGGGTACCCTAGCAACCGCATAGCAACCACCCCGATACCCTAGCAACGGCACTAGCAACCACCCCGGGTACCCTAGCAACGGCCCTAGCAACCACCCCGGATACCCTAGCAACCGCATAGCAACACCCTAGCAACCACCCCAGGTACCCTAGCAACGGCCCTAGCAACCGCATAGCAACACCCTAGCAACCATCCCGGGTACCCTAGCAACCGCATAGCAACACCTTAGCAACCACCCTGGGTACCCTAGCAACCGCATAGCAACACCCTAGCAACCTATCTGGGTACCCTAGCAACGGCCCTAGTAACCACCCCGGGTACCCTAGCAACCGCATAGCAACACCCTAGCAACCTCTCTGGGTACCCTAGCAACGGCCCTAGCAACCGCATAGCAACACCCTAGCAACCAACCCGGGTACCCTAGCAACTGCATAGCAACACCCTAGCAACCACCCTGGGTACCCTAGCAACGGCCCTAGCAACCATCCTGGGTGCCATAGCATTGGCATATCATCACCCTAGCAACCGAGGGCCGAGTTTTGCCACAGCAAGCACCACTCACATTTTCTTCAGGAAATGTACATATCTAGTTAGTGGTGCTTGCCATAGGCAAAGCATCACTATTATTATCTCACATAACTATTATTATTATTATACTAGATTCCGTACACATTTCGGCGCGTAACTAGTCCCGCAGTTTTTGTCGTAGACCCTCGAAACGGGCGTCAAATCGTGCGTCCTATATAGACTCGGTGTGCTATGACTTTTATAAGGGATCGGGGGTACGATGATGTCACACGGGGCAAAAAACCACCCCAAAATTTACAACGACAATGCATTACGGACAACTTTAACGGGATGTAGCGCAGACCCAGAATTTCGTAGAAACACGTGATTCACCACAACTGGAGAGGCTGTCAAGCTGTGCAAGAACACATCTCGCAATGGGGTGTAAGTTGTACCCCTGGGGCGCAAATGCCCCTCTTTCGTTCAAATTTTGGCGCGCCCCTCGTCCCGCAATTTTTGACGTAGACCCTCGAAATGGGCGTCAAATTGAGCGGCCAATACGGGAATGTAGATCCCCGACTTATATAAGCGATCAGGGGTACGATGATGTCACAGCCAATTTTTATTCGGCCCCAAAATCCCATAGACAACGCATTGGGACGAATTTTGACGGGACGTAGCGCCAAGCAAGAATTTCGTAGAAACACGTGATTCGCCACATCTGGAGAGGCTATCAAGCTGTGCGAGAAGACTTCTCGCAATGGGGTAAAAGTTGTACCCCTGGGGTGCAAGAGCTCTCCAAATTTGCCCCATTGACTTTCTATGGTAAGGGACGTCCCATGAAAACCCATTGTAATTTACATAGGGATTTTGTATTGGGTATAACTCAGCATCACATTGGCCTAGAGACATGGAGGCGGGCTCATTTTACTCAAATGGCCAATCAGACTCTCCGGATCATCATGAAGGTGTCAAGCCACGCCCTAGCAACCATTTAGGGCACCCTAGCAACTGATCCCATAGACTTCCATTATAAGGGCACAGATGCATATCTCGGGATCAGAGTGTCATAGAGACATGGGGGCGGACTCCTTTGAGTCGGGGCAGCAAACGCCCAATCACCAATCAACATTGACACTCCCTAGCAACCAAACAGAGTACCCTAGCAACCCAAAGCCACACAGGCATATCTTCAGACCTGAATGTCACAGAGACATGGGAGTTGGTTTATATCACTCATACTGGCAACTACACTTTACAGTGTCGTCATTGGCCACTCCCTAGCAACCAAACAGAGTACCCTAGCAACCCGAAGCCACACAGGCATATCTTTAGACCTGAATGTTACAGAGACATGGGGGTTGGTTTATGTCATTCATACTGGCAACTACACTTTACAGTGTCGTCATTGGCCACTCCCTAGCAACCAAACAGAGTACCCTAGCAACCAATTAGCAAGACCTATATCTTTGTATCAGAATGTCGCATAGAAATGGGAGTTGCTACTTTTGACTCATGCTAGCAAACTCTCAACATGCTACACATGCTAGCACTCAATAGCTACATGCTAATAGCAATTAGCTAAGGGCTAATCAGGCAAAGACCTCTATAACACTCCAGAGTAATGATCTTTGACAAGTAGCAACTGCATACCAATGCCATAGCAACTAGCCCGGTTACCTTAGCAACGACCCTAGCAACCACCCAAGTACCCTAGCAACCGCATAGCAACTGCCCTAGTAACCACCCGAGTACCATAGCAACCACATAGCAACACCTTAGCAACCACCCTGGGTACCCTAGCAACGGCCCTAGCAACCACCCCGGGTACCCTAGAAACCGCATAGCAACTCCCTAGCAACCACCCCGGGTACCATAGCAATGGCCCTAGCAACCACCCCGGGTACCATAGCAACCGCATAGCAACACCCTAGCAACCACCCCAGATACCATAGCAACCGCATAGCAACACCTTAGCAACCACCCTGGGTACCCTAGCAATGGCCCTAGCAACCACCCCGGGTACCCTAGCAACTGCATAGCAACACCCTAGCAACCGCCCTGGGTACCCTAGCAACCGCATAGCAACACCCTAGCAACCACCCCGGGTACCCTAGCAACGGCCCTAGCAACCACCCCGTGTACCCTAGCAACCGCATAGCAACACCCTAGCAACCACTCCGGGTACCCTAGCAACCACATAGCAACACCTTAGCAACCACCCTGGGTACCCTAGCAACGGCCCTAGCAACCACCCCGGGTACCCTAGCAACCGTATAGCAACACCCTAGCAACCACCCGGGTACCATAGCAACCGCATAGCAACACCCTAGCAACCAACCCGGATACCCTAGCAACCGCATAGCAACACCCTAGCAACCACCCCGGGTACCCTAGCAACCACATAGCAACACATTAGCAACCACCCTGGGTACCCTAGCAACGGCCCTAGCAACCACCCCGGGTACCCTAGCAACCGCATAGCAACACCCTAGCAACCAGCCCAGGTACCATAGCAACGGCCCTAGCAACCATCATGGGTGCCATAGCAACTGCATATCAACACCCTAGCAACCGAGGGCCGAGTTTTGCCACTGCAAGCACCACTCACATTTTCTTCAGGAAATGTACATATCTAGTTAGTGGTGCTTGCCATAGGCAAAGCATCACTATTATTATCTCACATACTTATTATTATTATTATAATTATTATTATACTAGATTCCGTACACATTTCGGCGCGTAACTAGTCCCGCAGTTTTTGTCGTAGACCCTCGAAACGGGCGTCAAATCGTGCGTCCTATATAGACTCGGTGTGCTATGACTTTTATAAGGGATCGGGGGTACGATGATGTCACACGGGGCAAAATACCACCCCTAAATTTACAACGACAATGCATTACGGCCAACTTTAACGGGACGTAGCGCAGACCCAGAATTTCGTAGAAACACGTGATTCACCACAACTGGAGAGGCTGTCAAGCTGTGCAAGAACACATTTCGCAATGGGGTGTAAGTTGTACCCCTGGGGCGCAAATGCCCCTCTTTTGTTCAAATTTTGGCGCGCCCCTCGTCCCGCAATTTTTGTCGTAGACCCTCGAAATGGGCGTCAAATTGTGTGGACAATACGGGAATGTAGATCCCCGACTTTTATAAGCGATCAGGGGTACGATGATGTCACAGCCAATTTTTATTCGGCCCCAAAATCCCATAGACAACGCATTGGGACGAATTTTGACGGGACGTAGCACCAAGCAAGAATTTCGTAGAAACACGTGATTCGCCACATCTGGAGAGGCTATCAAGCTGTGCGAGAAGACTCCTCGCAATGGGGTAAAAGTTGTACCCCAGGGGTGCAAGAGCCCTCCAAATTTGCCCCATTGACTTATAATGGTAAGGGACGTCCCATGAAAACCCATGGTAATTTACATAGGGATTTTGTATTGGGTATAACTCAGCATCACATTGGCCTAGAGACATGGAGGCGGGCTCATTTTACTCAGATGGCCAATCAGACTCTCTGGATCATCATGAAGGTGTCAAGCCACGCCCTAGCAACCATTTAGGGCACCCTAGCAACTGATCCCATAGACTTCCATTATAAGGGCCCAGATGCATATCTCTGGATCAGAGTGTCATAGAGACATGGGGGCGGACTCCTTTGAGTCGGGGCAGCAAACGCCCAATCACCAATCAACATTGACACTCCCTAGCAACCAAACAGAGTACCCTAGCAACCCAAAGCCACACAGGCATATCTTCAGACCTGAATGTCACAGAGACATGGGGGTTGGTTTAAATCACTCATACTGGCAACTACACTTTACATTGTCGTTATTGGCCACTCCCTAGCAACCAAACAGAGTACCCTAGCAACCTAAAGCCACACAGGCATATCTTCTGACCTGAATGTCACAGAGACATGGGGGTTGGTTTCTATCACTCATACTGGCAACTACACTTTACAGTGTCGTCATTGGCCACTCCCTAGCAACCAAACAGAGTACCCTAGCAACCAATTAGCAAGACCTATATTTTTGTATCAGAATGTCGCATAGACATGGGAGTTGCTACTTTTGACTCATGCTAGCAAACTCTCAACATGCTACACATGCTAGCACTCAATAGCTTCATGCTAATAGCAATTAGCTAAGGGCTAATCAGGCAAAGACCTCTATAACACTCCATAGTAATGATCTTTGACATGTAGCAACTGCATACCAACGCCATAGCAACTAGCCCGGTTACCTTAGCAACGGCCCTAGCAACCACCCAAGTACCCTAGCAACCACATAGAAACGGCCCTAGTAACCACCCAAGTACCCCAGCAACCACCCTGGGTACCCTAGCAACTGCCCTATCAACCACTCCGAGTACCCTAGCAACCACATAGCAACACCCTAGCAACCACATAGCAACACCTTAGCAAATACCCTGGGTACCCTAGCAACGGCCCTAGCAACCACCCCGGGTACCCTAGCAACCGCATAGCAACACCCTAGCAACCACCCCGGGTACCTTAGAAACTGCATAGCAACACCCTAGCAACCACCCAGGGTACCCTAGCAACCGCATAGCAGCACCCTAGCAACCACCCCATCTACCCTAGCAACTGCATAGCAACACCCTAGCAACCACCCCGGGTACCATAGCAACGGCCCTAGCAACCATCATGGGTGCCATAACAACTGCATAGCAACACCCTTCGGCGCGCTACTGCTCCCACACCGGTTGTCGTAGATCCATGAATGAGGTGTCAAATCGACCGGCTCATTGAGGAGAGGTGTGCTCTGAAATTTCTAAGCGATCGGACTTACTGTGTCCACACAGCGGAGGAAAGAGCGGGCTAAAAATTCCATTGATTTACAATGGCAGAATGTCTGTGAATTTGAATCTCAACTGTCACTTTCTCACACACACACACACACACACACAGGCCCATAGGAACTTCGGTGCGTAATTTGTCCGGCACCGTTTGCCGTAGACCCATGAATGAGGTGTCAAATGTTGCGGCTTATTGAGGAGAGGTGTGCTATGACTTTTCGGAGCGATTGGAGCTACGATGTTCAAACAGCGCACGAAAAAGTGGGCAAAAATATCCCATAGACTTTCATTGGCAGAATGTTCATTCAGGCCTAAAGGTACTACGACGTGTAACTCGTCCCACACCGTTTGTAATAGACCCATGAATGAGGTCTCAAATCGACCAGCTTATTGAGGAGAGGTGTGCTATGACTTTTCTAAGCGATCAGACTTACGATGTTCACACAGCGCACGAAAAAGCGGGCAAAAAAATCCCATTGATTTACAATCAGTATTACTATTACTGTTCGCCCTGACAAAACTTCGGCGCGCTACTCCTCCCACACCGTTTGTCGTAGATCCCCCAATGAGGTGTCAAATTGACCGGCTCATGGAGGAGAGGTGTGCTATGACTTTTCTAAGCGATCGGACTTACGATGTTCACACAGCAGAGGAAAAAGTGGGCCAAAAAATCCCATTGATTTACAATGGCAGAATGTCTGTGAATTTGAATCTCAACTGTCACTTTCTCACACACACACACACAAAGGCCCATAGGAACTTCAGTGCGTAATTTGTCCGGCACCGTCTGCCGTAGACCCATGAATGAGGTGTCAAATGTTGCGGCTTATTGAGGAGAGGTGTGCTATGACTTTTCGGAGCGATTGGAGCTACAATGTTCAAACAGCGCACGAAAAAGCGGGCAAAAATATCCCATAGACTTTCATTGGCAGAATGTTCATGCAGGCCCATAGGAACTTCGGCGTGTAACTCGTCCCGCACTGTTTGTCATAGACCCATGAATGACATGTCAAATCGAACGGCTTATTGAGGAGAGGTGTGCTATAACTTTTTGAAGCGATCGAGCATACGATAATCGTAAAGCGGTCGAGAAATTTGGGCAAAATGTCCTATAGACTTAATATTGCCATAAAATTTGTGAGATCATATCTTTGGATCAGAAAGTCATAGAAAGTTGGGGGTTGGCTTTTATGATTCGGCCTATCAAGTAGCCAATAAATATACTTCATAGTCACAACCCTAGCAACCACCTAGTAACCGAGGGCCGAGTTTTGCCACAGCAAGCACCACTCACATTTTCTTCAGGAAATGTACATATCTAGTATTACTATTACTGTTCGCCCTGACAAAACTTCGGCGCGCTACTCCTCCCACATCGTTTGTCGTAGATCCATGAATGAGGTGTCAAATCGACCGGCTCATTCCCGAGAGGTGTGCTATGACGTTTCTAAGCGATCGGACCTACGATGTTCACACAGCGGAGGAAAAAGCAGGCTAAAAAAATCCCATTGATTTACAATGGCAGAATGTCTGTGAATTTGAATCTCAACTGTCACTTTCTCACACACACACACAGGCCCATAGGAACTTCGGTGCGTAATTTGTCCGGCACCGTTTGCCGTAGACCCATGAATGAGGTGTCAAATGTTGCGGCTTATTGAGGAGAGGTGTGCTATGACTTTTCGGAGCGATCGGACCTACGATGTTCAAACAGCGCACGAAAAAGCAGCCAAAAATATCCCATAGACTTTCATTGGCAGAATATTCATGCAGGCCCATAGAAACTTCGGACCGTAACTCGTCCCACACCGTTTGTCTTAGACCCATGAATGATGTCTCAAATCGACCGGCTCATTGAGGAGAGGTGTGCTATGAATTTTTGAAGCGATCGGACGTACGATTATCGTAAAGCGGGCGAGAATTATGGGCAAAATCTCCTATAGACTAACATTGCCATACAATTTGTGATATATCTTTGGATCAGAAAGTCATAGAGGTTTGTGGGTTTTGTACTCGGCCTATAAGTAGTGACCTATGACCTTCATAGCCACACCCTAGCAACCAATTACATCACCCTAGCAACCGAGGGCCGAGTTTTGCCACCGCAAGCACCACTCACATTTTCTTCAGGAAATGTACATGTACATTTGTCGTAGATCCATGAATGTGGTGTCAAATCGACCGGCTTATTGGGGAGAGGTGTGCTATGACTTTTCTAAGCGATTGGACTTACGATGATCACACAGCGGACGATAAAGCGGGCTACAAAATCCCATTGATTTACAATGGCAGAATGTCTGTGAATTTGAATCTCAACTGTCACTTTCTCACACACACAGGCCCATAGGAAATTCGGTGCGTAATTTGTCCGGCACCGTTTGTCGTAGACCCATGAATGAGGTGTCAAATGTTGCGGCTTATTGAGGAGAGGTGTGCTATGACTTTTCGGGGTGATGGGACTTACGATGTTCAAACAGCGCACGAAAAAGCAGGCAAAAATATCCCATTGACTTTCATTGGTAAAATGTTCACACAGGCCCATAGGAACTTGGGGGTGGAACTCATCCCGAACCGTTTGTCATAGACCCATGAATGACGTCTCAAATCGATCGGCTTATTGAGGAGAGGTGTGCTATGAATTTTGGAAGCGATCGGGCGAACGATTATCGTAAAGCGGGTGAGAAATTTGGGCAAAATCTCAGATAGACTTACATTGCCATACAATTTGTGATATATCTTTGGATCAGAAAGTCATAGAGGTTTGTGGGTTTGGATTCGGCCTATTAGTAGTGACCTATGATCTTTATAGCTACACCCTAGCAACCAAATACATCACCCTAGCAACCGAGGGCCGAGTTTTGCCACCGCAAGCACCACTCACATTTTCTTCAGGAAATGTACATATCTAGTTAGTGGTGCTTGCCATAGGCAAAGCATCACTATTACTATTCGACATACTTATTAGTGGTGCTTGCCATAGGCAAAGCATCACTATTACTGTTGTGCGTGCTTATTATTATTATTATAGATTCCGTACAGATTTTCGGCGCGTAACTAGTCCCGCAGTTTTTGTCATAGACCCTCGAAACGTACGTCAAATCGTGCGTCCTATATAGATTCGGTGTGCTATGACTTTTATAAGCGATCGCGGGTACGATGATGTCACACGGGGCAAAAAACCACCCCAAAATTTACAACAACAATGCATTACGGCCAACTTTGACGGGACGTAGCGCCGAGCGAGAATTTCGTAGAAACACGTGATTCTCCACACCTGGAGAGGCTATCAAGCTGTGCGAGAACACACCTCTCAATGGGGTATAAGTTGTACCCCTGGGGCGCGAAAGCGCCCCAAAGTGGCCCCATTGACTTACTATGGTGAGGGGCGGCCCATGAAACACATGCGTTTTTCCTACTATGGTAATTTACATAGGGATTTTGCATTGGGCATAACTCAGCATCACAGTGACATAGAGACATGGGGGCGGGCTCATTTTACTCAGACAACCAATCAGACTCTCCGGATCACTGTTAAGCAGTCAAGCCACGCCCTAACAACCATTTACAGCACCCTAGCAACTGATCCCATAGACTGCTATTATAATGACCCATATGGATATCTTTGGACCACAGTGTCATAGAGACTTAGGGGTGGGCTCGTTTGATTCGGGCCAATCATGAATCACCAATGACACTTCCTATCCACGCCCTAGCAACCATTATCAAGCACCCTAGCAACCAAAACCCACACAGGCATATCTTTAGATCTGAATGTCATAGAGACATGGGGGTTGGTTTATATCACTCATACTGGCAACTACACTTTACAGTGTTGTCATTGGCCACTCCCTAGCAACCAAACAGAGTACCCTAGCAACCAATTAGCAAGACCTATATCTTTGTATTAGAATGTCGCATAGACATGAGAGTTGCTACTTTTGACTCATGCTAGCAAACTCTCAACCTGCTACACATGCTAGCACTCAATGGCTACATGCTAATAGCAATTAGCTAAGGGCTAATCAGGCAAAGACCTCTATAACACTCCATAGTAATGATCTTTGACAAGTAACAACTGCCTACCAATGCCCTAGCAACTACTCCGGATACCTTAGCAACGGCGCTAGCAACCACCCAAATACCCTAGCAACCGCATAGCAACGGCCCTAGTAACCACCCGAGTACCATAGCAACCGCATAGAATCACCTTAGCAACCACCCTGGTTACCCTAGCAACCGCATAGCAACACCCTAGCAACCACCCTGCTTACCCTAGCAACCGCATAGCAACACCCTAGCAACCACCCTGGGTACCTTAGCAACGGCCCTAGCAACCACCCAAGTACCATAGCAACCGCATAGCAACGGCCCTAGTAACCACCCGAGTACCATAGCAACCGCATATCAACACCTTAGCAACCACCCTGGTTACCCTAGCAATCTCATAGCAACACCCTAGCAACCACCCTAGGTACCCTAGCAACACCCTAGTAACCACCCTGGGTACCCTAGCAACGGCCCTAGCAACCACCCTGGGTACCCTAGCAACCACATAGCAACACCCTAGCAACCACCCCCGGTACCCTAGCAACGGCCCTAGCAACCATCATGGGTGCCATAGCAACTGCATAGCAACACCCTAGAAACCACTCTGAGTACCCTAGCAACCACATAGCAACCACCCTGCCTAGCAACGGCCCTAGCAACCACACCGGTACCTTAGCAACCGCAAAACAACACCCTATCAACCACCCCAAGTACCCTAGCAAACAAACTGGGTACCCTAGCAACGGCCCTAGCATCGCCTAGCTAAGTGCTAAAACATGTTAAAACATGCAAACATCTTTTTAAAAAAGGTTGGCGTCATGCTAATCATGTTGACATCTTGTTAACAACATGCTAATCATGTTAACTTCATGTTAACAAAATGCTAATCATGCTAGAATGTTGTTATCATCATGGTAATCATGTTAGCATATTGCTAACATCTTGCTAATCATTCTAACATTTTGCTAGCATCATGTTAATCATGTTAGCATGTTGCTAGCATTATGCTAATAATGCTAATATCTTCTTTAAAAACATGCTAGCATCATGTTAACCCCATGCTAATCGTGCTAACTTCATGTTAACAACATGCTAATCATGTTAGCATTTTGTTAACATCAGGCTAGTCATGTTAACATGTTGCTAGCATCATGCTAATCACGTTAGTGTGTTGCTAGCATCATGCTAATCACGTT
>NW_027394405.1:25361-41249 GCF_049309525.1 Garra rufa | reverse complement strand
ATTGTGAGCAAGTGATGTAATGCTAAATTTATCTAAATCTGTTCTGATGAAGAAACAAACTCATTTACATTTTGGATGGCCTGAGGTTGAATCATTTTTGGGTGAACTATTCCTTATAGTTAGATCAATCAATCCAGGAGAAAAGGGGTTGTTACCAGAAACATAACCACTTGTCGAAAAACAACATGAAACTGCAATTGCAACCTATTTAATGCGTGTAAAGTTGCTTATTTTTAACTGAAAGTATATTTTGGGATAGGACCTAATGTTATCAATCAGGATTTGATTGAATCATGAGTGAGTAATGAAATGAATATTACTCACTCCACCTCACATAGTCTGTCACGCAGCAGAAAAGTAATTTCAGTAACTACTGTACATTATGAAAAAAAAAATCTTGTAAACAATTTGTGCAATGTTATCTGATGATTTGTGCACAATGACACATTTAAAAAAGTAAATAAATCTATTTTGATTTCATGTTGTTTTTAAAAAAGGTCGCCAACTGCTATAAGAAAAAAAACTTGCAAGAACTGAAAATCAAAAACATGTTAACAATGTAGTCAAATAAAGCATGCAGCATGCACACACACATTTTTTTTTTCATTATTGTTATGGTTAAATGATTATTTACAAATGCATAAACCATTCAAAACTTTCCAAAACTAACTTAACTATAACATAAACTAACATGCAATATTTGTAAATACTGGAAGAGATTGCATGACTCCAGAGTGGTGCGTAGCCAGGGCTCAAGACTTAAAATGACAAATTACAAAATTATTTGATTACAGAATTAATTTTTTAGAAGCACTTGGTCACGCTTACATTGTGTGGATGTAATGGTAATGTCTACAATGAAACAAAATAAGCACTTTTATTGAGTGCAAAGCTTGTTACTTGAACACATCACTTCACATCCAACATGAACTGTGAAGGAACAAAAGCTACACATTTTAAAGAAACTTAACATATATGTGATCCTGGACCACAAAACCAGTCTTAAAGGGGTCCTATTAAGCTTTTTTCACTTTTTGAATTTTAGTCAGTGTGTGGTGTGTATGTTTGGGCATAAAAAAACATCTACAAAGTCACAAATCTCAAAGTCCACTCCAAAGGGAGATATTTCGTTTTTAAAAAATCCCTTTTCCAAGAACTACAACGAACGGCTCCTTTGGACTACAGCGTTTGTTTTCCGGATGCTATGATGTCACAACATGGTCCATTAGAATATCATTCAAATAAATCCCGCCTACGGAAATTCGAATCATTGGCGGGTGGGGTGGGACGAGGTGGGGGATTTGCCTAACTTTAGCGACGTAGTATGGAAAGATGCTTCTGGGATGCTTCAGCGAGCCGTGGGTGGCTCGTATAAACGTGAGCATTGAGGGTCCGCAAACTGCTCTGGTAGCTGCGCTGGAGCTGCGCCATTGACAAGCGCGGTATAGAGGGTCGTAACACATGCCAAGCCGCAGCTGATGTAAACTCAAGCATTGACTAGAGTCATTGGAGCCGCGCTGTAGATGTGTGCAGTGTGTGGTAAGAGATTTATTCATTATAAAGTGTAGATAACTTCACTAGCCTTATGCTGGAGCTGGTTTCAGGCATGTAAATTATTAAATAAATTAGCACAATAATGATAATATCATGTATCGGTGATCTCGCAAGCTAACGATAGGACCAACACTACTGTAGCATACTTTTACTCATCGTCAATGCATCCTAGGTGTATATGGCTTCCTTCTTTCAGACGAATGCAATCAGAGTTATTTAAAATAATATTAAAAATAATCCTGGCACTCCAAAGCTTTAGAACGGCATAAACTAAATGGCATAGACAAGAGTTTCTCTCCAAAACAAGTCCAAAACCAGTCAAACCATAATAAAAATTGCCTCGCATGGTTCGAGGGGGGTCAGCAAAAGCCTCCTTTAGCGATCCAATGTATTTTTGTAAGAAAAATATCCATATTTAAAATGTAAAAATTACTTTAACCTAGCTTGCACTAACAGTTGTGCACGGAACTTGCCGCTAGTTGCGTAGGAAGGGGTGAGGCATGACTGAAATGCCATCTAAGCAGTTCTGCAATCACAACGCAGTGGGACTGCTAACCAATCACAACACATTTCATTTTTCAGAAGTGGGCCTTCATCAAACCCGGAACTATTCGAGCCATTTCTGCCAGCCTGGGGAGAAAGCCATTGTAAAAATGTAAATGATGTGAAAAAATAATGCGTTTTTCTAACCACAAAGCATGACAGCATGTTCTAGTGCACCCCCAAAACAAAATAAAGACTTTGTTAAAGAGCATAATAGAACCCCTTTAAGTACAACAGGTATATTTGTAGCAATCACCAAAAATACACTGTGTGGGTCAAAGATAGATTTTTCTTTAATGCCAAAAATCATTAGAGTATTACATAAAGATAATGTTCCATGAAGATATTTTGCAATTTTCCTACTGTAAACATATAAAAACTTAATTTTTGATTAGTATCATGCATTGATTAGTAATAAGAACTTCATTTAGACAACTTTAAAGAATTGATTTTTTGCACGATCAGATACCAGATTTTTAAATAGCTGCATCTCAGCCAAATCTGTCCTAACAAACCATACATCAACGGAAAGCCTATTATTTAATGACCCTTGCGACTGGTTTTGTGGTCCAGGGTCACATATGTAATTGAAGTCACATATCAACACAAAGTTGTAACTGATTGTTTTGTGAACTGTTTATGATTTTATTTGCAATCTGGAGCCCTGGCTAGCACAGGTTTGAACCCAGTAGGAGAGCATCAAAAAAAGATTCCTGGATTTCTAAAATCCACCTGCTGGTTTGTCCTGAGGGATCTTCTCTTTGGAGATTTGGGATTTAGATTGCGTTTTTTTAATCAAGCAAGACGACGAGAGAGATGTCTGCTTCCGTAAGGCTTGGCCGATACAGCACAATCACACAGCAAACAAATAAACACACACAAAAACAACATCAATTTAACACAGCGATCTGAAAAGAGACTCATTTGGCTATGTGATTGATTGTGTAAAACTTAAAGAGATAGTGTGTGTGTTTACCTCTATCTGGTGAATTCAGCAAGGTGGCTGATGAAGATGACAGACGTTTGGAAATGACTGGATCTGTGGGTTTGGACAGATTCATAGTGGAGACTGACCTTCTGTCAGCATCTACAAACACACAGATGCAAAATACAAAGTCAGATGCAGACATAAAACAGACAAATGCACAGAAAAAAGGACTAAAGAGAAATAGAAAAGAGAGAAGAGGCTTTACTAAGACATTTTCTACTGTGTGTTTACATGCAGTTAAGGGATGATAATTTTTAAGTTAGTTCTGAGGAAAAGTGTTTAGCTACGTGTACTAAAGACTACAGAGGATGACGGCACACTCATCTGCTTAATGCTCACAATCTGCCTTTCCATCTGTGTGTTCCAGAATGGACAGACACATTCAAGACTTTAAAACTAAAAGGACATATCTTTAAACACCTTTAAAAAGGATCTAACATCACCAGTATCAACTTTTTCAGACATTAAACGGGTAAATTAAGATGTGAAATAAAAGACATTGATGTACAAAACTAGTCAAAAGTTTGGACACACCTTCTCACAATACTAAAAAATATGACTTAAATTTATTTACAAAACTATTTTATTCCAGTTCTATATATTAACCATCTAACATTACAGGTCAATGCATAAACTGTATTAATCTTAAAGGTGTAATAGCAAAAAAGAAACACCTTAATGATAGAATAAAGCAATGGACTTTATTAATGGAAAAAAATACAACAAAAAGATAAATGTCCCCATTGAAAAAGAAACTACAAAATAGCTACAAGTCAGGCAGCTTGTGTTTCTGGCTTCTTGCTAACTGCTCATGGGAAATTAAAAGAAAACTAATAATTTATGGGTGATGCTACAAGTTCTAGCTAGCATTGCTAGTCTGCTGCTCTACTCTGATGATTATATTCACATTTAGAGCGAAACTGCTGCTGACGTGCCAAGCTGAAAACACCATGACAGTGCTCCAGCCCAGCTAGATCCAATGAAAAGAGAGCAGAATCATCAAAACCTGAGAGAGAAAGATAGAGAGAAACAGTGAAAGAAAGAGAGAAGGAAGGATTCGGAACCATACGGAGAGAAACAGAAAGAGCGAATATTGATGGAACAGTAAAATAATGGAAACAAAGGAAGTGTGCAGTGAGCTCATGGCTCTGAGTCAGCAAATGTGAGCAGGGCATGAAGAAAAATGCTGTACTGCAAACATTATGAAGTTATATTTAAACAAAAGCACTAACATTAGGACTTCCATGCAGAAGTGAGCTTGTATTAAGGTTGCATGTTTAATCCAAAAGCAATTGAAGTCATAATACTGAAAAGAGAAGCTTTAAAGCACCTGTTAGCAATTGAATTGGGTTCAAAACATTGCCAGTATTTGACTTTTTTCTCTGTTTCATTGACAAAGTCAGAAGTACAAACAAGTGAAAATTTTATTAGGGATGTAACGATAGCGAAAATCTCACGCTACGTGGCCACGGTACAGTATTTAATGAGATAATTTAAAAAACAAAATAAATTTAGACTTGTGGGGTTTTTTTTTTTAGTTCAAAAGTTCAAAATTAGGATCTCCAACCCATATTCTTAACTAAGAAAACTTAAATAAGAAAAGAAAAAGTCAGTGTACTGACTTGTACCTGAACTTTGAAGGGGACTAAACCCTCTTTTTTAGTTGTGATACCACGATATTGATAATACCGTAACATCCCCTAGATTTTATAGATCACCTCTGCACATCATTTGAGGTGTCCTGAGTATTTTTGTTTTCCAGAATTATCATCACACTGATTATTTTGTGCACGTGTGTACGAGAGTGTATAGTATTCACTACAGACCAAATGTTCCCATAAGTACAGTAATACCAGAAAACTTTGGCCTTGTGGGGACATTTTTAGGTCCTAATGTGAAAAAAAAAAAAAACTTATACATGATACAGAATAAAGTGTTTTGTGTAAGGGGTAGGTTTTGACGTAGGAGGTAGAAAATACAGTTTGCACAGTAAATAAAAACCATTGCGCCTATGGAATGTCCCCATAATGATAGGTATATACAGATCTGGCCATTAAAAATGCGTCTATTTTCACGCGGCAGCCTGCAATTCGGCACGCGTGGGCACGCGTCCTGCCGCAGCGGCTTTTTTAGATTTTTTTACAACGTTGTTGCACTTCATATAATATCCACCAGGTGGCGCAAGGAACAACATTCTGTAGCCAAACACCATGGCCAGCTCTAGGGGGCGTTGGTCACAAATACCAGTACAATAGTTCAATGATTCCTCTTTCCTGAAATTATGGTTCAAACCAATAGCAAAAAGATAGCCTATTCATAAGCAGGTGCAGTTGTATTGTTATTTTGTTTTCTTTCTTTGTTTTCCTGACGAACATTTATTAGACTGCATCGGAAACAGAAATGTTAATTTCGGTTATTTTATTTCTCCAACCGACAACTGACGTAAACCGCTAAATTCGTTTTCAGGGATTAATTATACACAAGCAAGAAGCAGCATAAACATCAGAACCTCACGTGCAGAGCTTATGCACAGAGAAAAACCCAACAAACCTATATATAATAATAAATAAAATAGGCCCACATAAGAAATATATGTTTTTCTTTTCTGAATGAATAATAATTTAACAAATTAATAAGTAGCAAGCCTATATGCAGAATTTTAGGCAATTTCTGTGATGCGCCCTTAAACCAGCATCTTGTTTCCATTTTTTTTTTTTTTTTTACAAATAGCCTACACGTTTTTTTTTTGTTTTTTTTTTTATTTTTATTGTGATTGTACACAAATAACAGAAATATGTAAAATATCATAGTTTTAAGCAATGCCGTACTCTTGAACGAGTATTGTAAGCTGTATCCACTTTATTAAGGGGAAAAAAACCAAGTGATCCTGACGGCACCGCAGGCAGTTAAATAACTCGACAACTTTCACCTTCACAATAACATACATTATATATTTCAGCGTTTTAAAGCAACATCAAATTAAGATATGCATGTTTAAGAGGTAGTTCGTCTTTTTCTTTTTCTAAGATACACAATTTTAGATACACTGACAATTAATTTGAGTAGAGACAGATAGAAATGGGAAGGATAAATATAAACTACAGTATTTTTGCGATTTTGGTGCTTAGAAATTTATTCTAAGCGGGCCGCGGGCGAATAATATAGTTAATATAGCGCGGAGCGGGTGGATGCGGAATAAAACCTCGTGGAAGCGGGACTGGAAAAGCACTTTGTTATATCCTATAGACTATTTAGATACTTCATCATCAAGCAAAAATTTATTCATAAGCAGGAGCAGTTTTATTATTATTTTCTTTTATTTTTTTCCTGTTGAACTTTTATTAGACTGCATTGATAATAGAAATGTTAATTTCTGTTTTTTTTTTTCCAAAGGACAACCGACGCGTTTAGTTATTATTAACGACAAGATTGTCTTAAATTACATTTAAATTGAATCGTGGCTGTGACACATTAATAACAGTTAAATTCGTTTTGAGGGGTTAATTGTACACAAGCAAAAAGCAGCATAAACATCAGAACATCACGCGCAGATCTTATGCACAGAGAAAACCCAAAAAAGCTGTATGTAAAATAAATAAAAATGCCCATATGCGAAATATAAATTTCTTAATGAATAATAATTTAACAAAACGAAATAAAATAAAATTAATAAGTAGCAAGCCTATATGCAGAATTGTAGGCAATTTCTGTGACGCGCCCTTGAACCAGCATCTTGTTTACATTTTTTTTTTTTTTTACAAATAGCATACACATCTGTTTTTTCATTGTGATTGTACACAAGTAACAGAAATATGTAAAATAGCATAGTTTTGAGCAATCCCTTACTCTTGAACGAGTATTGTAAGCTGTATCCACTTAATTAAAGGGGGAAAAAAACGTGATCCTGACGGCGCCGCAGGCAGTTAAATAACTGGACCACTTTCACCTTCAGAATAAAATACATTATATATTTCAGCGTTTTAAAGCAACATCAAATTAAGATATGCATGTTTAAGAGGTAGTTCCTCTTTTTCTTTTTCTAAGATACACAATTTTAGATACACTGACAATTAATTTGAGTAGAGAGGAATAGAAATGGAGAGGTTAAATATAAACTACTGTTTTTATAGAGTTAAAAATTAATTAATTAATTTATTAGTATTATTACTATTATTATTTTGATTTGTTTTTGCGATTTTGGTGCTTAGAAATTTATTCTAAGCGGGCAGCGGGCGAATAATATAGTTAATATAGCGGGAGCGGGTGGATGCGGAATAAAACCTTGTGGAATCGGGATTGGAAAAGCACTTTATTGTTATATCCTGTAGACTATACTTCATCATCAAGCATGGGCGTCGGGAGCAAAAAAAATGTGGGTGGGTCCTCCCCCAGAAAAATAAATACTTTAGTATATGCCATTTTCTGTAGTCTGGTGCCTTTTATTTAATGTTTTTACACAATGCAAATACTCCATATTTACAAATATTACAAAAGACGGCTGTTCTGCAACATTTTCAGTGGCGTAAGTGATAATACGAGTAACACATCGTTTTTGACGCGGGAGACCCGAGTTCGCATCCGCCTTATGGTGAAATCATTTTCGAAATCGTCTCCCTTTTCACTTATATCACATCGGAAAGGCATTTGTTTATTTGTTAATTAATGAAATAATTGAAAAGTTGAAATAAAGTATCAACTAGGGTTAGGTCACCTACCGTAAGTGTATCTGAGCACTATACTGTACTTTTAGGAGTGTTAATAATTAATTTTATTATTATTATTATTATTATTGTCTTTAGATTTGTTCTTACATTTTGATGCCGTACATTATTATGACGCACTGCCCATGCAGTTTTTTTTTTTTTTTTTTTCTTAAAAACTAATTGAAGTGAAAGGGAAGAAACCCATGTAGATTTGGCCTAATGTCCATAAATACTATAGCCTAGTATTGTATCCTAATATAGAAAATAATTTAGACAAATAAACAGAAGGCTCACTTTTGAAAACAATAAAGCTTAGCCTATATGACTGACAACGAATACAACAATTGTTAAGTATCAAAAGTGCTCCAGTGAGTTATGCAATTTTTTTCCACCTTTTTTTCTTTTTCTTTTTTTTTTAAAGTGGAAAAGTAGTTCTTCTATTTCGGAGAAGTTCATTAAGTCTGTCTCTTAACAGCTTCCAGTCACGAACTGCGGGTACTCCGACCAACGATCAGTAAAAGTTTTTTTTTTTTTTTTTTTTTTTTATTCATCTTTAAACAGCTCCGATTTACATCATTTTAGCCTGGAACTAGGCTTAAGTCTGTTCTGGGAAACCAAAGGGAAGTGTAGTTTTTTTTAAATTTTTTTTTTATCAGTTTTCTGAAAAGTAGCCGTTAATGAGGCATCAGAGTTAAGCGGCATGCAGTATAAAGAGCGAAATGTTTATGAATGGCAGAGTGGGGGTGGGGTGGGGTGTTGAATGCTGTCTGTTGCCTTGTTGTAATCAACATTTGGAGACTTGGGGGTGGTGGGGGCGGATTCCGACTGCATTCAGTTGCATTTCGAATTCAGCATTCAAATGCATGCCAGGGAGAAGGGGAAAGCTTTCCTCACACGCTCCACTTTTTTCAAAACATTAGTGTCCAACCTGACACGCGGGTCAGTGGATAAACAACCCGAACCCGACCGTTTTCAAATAACCCACCCGCAACTCGGACCGCAGAATAAAAAAAATAAATATTGTACCCGACCCGCCTCCTGACCCGTATGTTTAATACTAAAGTGATTAAGCTGTGGAGATGCAGTCTGAAATATCCCGACATCAGAAATCCATTGGTGTACAAGCTAAAAAATAAAATTAAAATAAAACAATGTGTCCTGTTGTAAAGTCGTTGCCGTATTGTTGTGTATGAAGTTCAGATGTTATTATTTTAAGAAATATATATGTTTTAGGATTCTCCTTATTTTTGTTTTAGACATCCATCAATTACGGTGAATAAAAAAAATTCCGCGCTGGTGGAAACAAGACTTTCGCTTCTACTTTTGAGACCGGTGTTCTGACGTTTTTCTAAAAAAAAAAAAAATAAGAATTCAAAATTCAAAATTTATTGTCATAAAAACAGAAGGTGAATATAATTCAAAAATGTTAAGTATTTGCTGATTAAAGAAAACATGAAGGATGCCGCTTAATATTTGGCTTTTACGTGAACTTTAAAGCATATCCCTCATTCCATTTGTTTTCTTTGTTTTGTAATCTTTATATTATTTTCGTGAAATGTATTTTTGCTCAACATGCATTTCTCGTGGCCACGAGTTTAATGAATAAACCAACCTGCGTGACATTAGTAACCCAGAATTATTTGAGATATTTCGTTTTGAGTTAAGAAATTGTTTGCCTATATTAATTGTTATAGAAATTAATACAATATTAAATAATTATACAGGCGATGCTGTATATGCTAATGCTGTCTGTGCGCAATGTAGACAGCTTTCACAAGTGTTTACATGTATTACATGTTGGCCTACTTCAAATTAAATAGCCCTGCAAGAAACATTTCATGCATCCCACAATCTTGTCCATTGACTGACCTTCTTTTTTTCCCATTATATTTGTATTATTCGTTTGTATTCGTTATTTTTTCCTTCATTTTGATCTCGTTACATAACATTCTGAATGTAAATGATACTGTAAAGGTGCTATGACTGGGGTTTTTACTGGAATGCAGTTTAAAGGTTAAATTTAACATATATTGTATTTTATTTAGTCTAACTAATAGACAAATAACTGAAGAGTGAATCATTCACATAGTTTCATTTGGAAATAATTTATCGTCACACAGTAAAATAGGCCTACATTCCTTCTCTTAACTAAAGAATTGAACATATAAAATATGAATTGAACATATTTTATTTTGTTTAGTCCAATTAACAGACTAGACTATATAAATATTAAACTGTTTTACTGAGAAATGAATCATTCACGTAGTTTCATTTGTAAATGAAAACATCATGTATCGTCACACACGGGGATAAATACAATCAAAAAGTCAAAACGTAATTGGCATAATTGTCAGGCGTTAAAAATAAATAGCCCTAACCAGGTATTGAAATAATAATAACCTATAATAAGAATAAATAATAAGTGATTTAGAGCTATCTACTTTTTTCTTTATTGTGAATCGCTTAACCTAAATAACTTTATATATGCTATTTGGCATATATTTAGCAAATATTGTGAACTACAATTATGCCAATAAAGTTTTGACTTTATGATTGTATTAATGCCCGTGTGTGACCATACGATTTACAAATGGAACGTGAATGATTCACTCGACAATGAAACACTATATAGGTTATAATTAGACTAAAAATGAATATATGCCATATAGTATAATCAAAGCTTTCATGGCATGTCAGCATTTATCATTTAGATTCGGAATGTTAAGAGATCGAAATTAAGGGGGACATACTGAATATAAACGAATAATACATTTATTACAGAAAAAAAGGATCAATTAATGGATAAGACTTAAGGATGCATAAAATGTTTCTTGCAGGGCTATTTAATTTGAAGTACTTATATGTAATAAATTCTTGATAAACTTTTGAATGCTGTCTACATCGCGCACAGACATTCGCATATACAGCATTGCCTATTGTTAATATATAACTTAATATTGCATTAATTTCTATAACAATTAATAAAAACATTTCTTAACTCAAAATAAAAAATATTAATAAACCTATCTCTGATAATCCTGGGTTATGGTTACGCAGGTTTGTTTATGCATTAAACATAAGGATGTCGTTACCTCGACAAAATAATCTTGTGGCCACGACATAATATGACATTCCCAGGAATTAATATCTCGTGGCAATGACAAAAAGTAATATGACGTTCCTACGAATTCATTTGTGTGGCCACGACAAACATAAGTGAACCGAAGGTGTCCCCTCCAGGTTACCGTACCTTTTAGTTTGCAGCAATGTTTTCAGCCTGCTCCAGTCCAGTGCGTTACATGACTGCCCCCTACTGATCATGTCTTTCCTATGTCATTGTATTTTCCGTGTTCCTTTGGAATACACCGGCGTCACGCGAGACCACTTTACTTCCCGCGCGCATTTTAAATGGCCAGATCTGTATTAGTGTGCCACTGTGTGTCTTTACCACTGTTGTGTGAGGTGCTAGTGGTCAGCGTTCCACCCCAACTCCAGCGGTTTGACTTGGGCCTGGTTCTTTGACTCCTCTCCATGGTCCTCCTGATAACAGCCTCATTCCGGGCCTGAAACACACACACAAGGACATTCTCAATTCAGAAAGCATTTAATCGGACCAAAAAAGGCCCTTTTTATTTTGTTTTTCAAGAATTCATCCTGTGTCCACCCTCTAACACACACACACCTTTAATTAACTGGGCTAAATCATTTAAAAAAAGTTTTTAAAAAAAGTGTAGATCTACGTGTTTCGGCTTAGTACATTTCATCTTCTCAGTTTAAATGTCTGGGCATTTAGTCTAGTTTTAGTCAATGAAAACATATCGCCACGTACCATCACATATTCGCCACGCTGTATAATAATGGTTCAACTGATTTCAAAAAAATATTTTTGCTCAAAATTATTTGTCATTTTAGAAATCTGTTTTTACAGTTCAGGTATTGCACTTTCACCAATAAGTACAAACCAACAGAATGCGAACTCATACATTTTAGGTCATGTATATTTAATATATAAATTAATATCAAAGACTTAAATATGCACTCATACTAACAAAAAATATTTTAATAATAAAACTCCTAATAGTAATTCCAGTAAATCCAAATTGCAATAATTGCTGCGTATTGTTTAGAAGGCTGCATCCTCCGGAGGTCGCATTTTAAGGCTGCACACGTCATCGGGGAGGTCTCATTTAAGAAAAGTAATGATTAAATTGCAAAGTGAAAAAGAAATAATAGTATTTTACACCACACAATGAACAACGTCAATTTTATTATGGTTACTTTTCTTAAATAAGACATCCTTAATGACGTGTGCAGCCTTCAAATGTGACCTACGGAGGATGCAGCCTCCAAAATGAAACACAGCTAATGTTTCTGTGAATGGCTGAATGTCACTGTCATTTAGGCCAAACATCTCACATGGGGATCACTAAACTTCTTGTTTGTTGGCATTTTCAGACCATCGTCGGGGCTTCTGCAATGAAGAGAGAGAGAGTGCGTAAGGTTGCCAGATTGCCAAAAATTAAAGAGAAAATGTATCCTTTTTTTTTTTTTTTTTTTTTTTTTGGTGTTTTTGACAGAAAGCAAAGTGGGAAAGAAAGAGAGACACGGGGGACGGGACCGGAAAAGGTCCACGAGCCGGGACTCAAACAAGGGATGCTTGAAATGCAACACCGCTACATGTCAACGCCGACCCGATTTGCGGATTTGAACACTTAATATCTGGCAACACACAACCGCTTGCATTGTAGAAGCACATACAGGTCTGCAATATTATTTTGTTTGGTTTTTATTTTTTTTTAAATACATTTTAGTCTCGCCTTATGTTGATATAGTCACAGTTATTTACTGACCTTACCGTCTTCTCGTCATCATCTCGTTTCAGTCATATGAAAAAGCTCAACGAACATTTTCATCATAGTTTTCGTTACCAAAATTAACACTATACACCAGAAGTGCAAGTCTATATTAATGAGTCCATTGTACAAAATTTATGACTTGCCTTTAGTATTTCCTTTACAATAATAAACAAACAATCAGTGATGACAAAATGTAATGCAATGATTCTGAACAACCTTATCTTCTTCTAGTTTCTGCCGTCGTTTTTCCTCCACAGCAGCGCGTCTCCTGTCCTCTTTCAACCGCTGCTCCTCCAGCCTTTTCCTGCGCTCCTCCACCTGTCTCTCATGAAACTGTCGGGCTCTCTCCTCTCTCTCCAGCCACCTGGAACCCCTTGCAGCTGCACACACACAAACATTGTTTCAATGTTACAAGGAAACATCAGCCAAAGATGAGCATGTCAAAGTTATCTCCATATGTAATATGCAACTATAAGATAACACATTTTGTGACATATTGAAAATATTAGGAAGCAATTTCAGCTTGTGCTCATAAGGAGTACATTTTAAAAACAATATCTGACAGTTTTGTACAGAGGTGGCCAAAATTATTAGAATACTAGTATTTTCACCAGCTAATAAAATGGTTTTAAGTCAGTTATTTCTAGCTTTTGCTGTAGTGTGTCAGTAGGAAATATCAGTTTAAACATATAATTCAAACATTCATTTTGCCATTAATTGTAATAATCCAGTCAGATTTTTGTTTGCACAAGGAGTCTGACAACAGCCAGTGCTCCACACAGAGATCTGATCTCAACATCATCCACTCTGTCTGGAATCACATGAAGAAACAGAACCAACTGAGACAGACTAAATCCAGAAGAACTGTGACTACATCTCCAAGATGCTTCAAGAGACCTACCTGCAAAACTACCTGAAAAACTATGCACGAGTGCACGTAGCTGCTTTAAATGGATGGTCACACCAAATGTTGATTGAATTTAGTTAATAGAAGTTAATTGAAAAAAAAAAATCTATTTAATGCATTATTTTTGACCGCATCCCTTATTTTACAGCATTTTTACACAAGTGCCTAAAACTTTTAACAGTACTGTAGCTTGCTTCCACAGTTCTTCTGGATTTAGTCTGTTTCAGTTTGTTCTTTTTTTTTTATGTCATTCCAGACAGACTGGATGATCATAATGAATTCCCTGATTTAAAAAAGGATTTACTGCTAGCCCTATAACTCTATGGCAACTATATATTTAGAGAGACTGTGTGGTTTGGAGCCTGCAATGCATCCTGTCAAAAAACTCTCTAACGCATAGTCAGAGCAGCTGAGAGGATCATTGGTGTCCCTCTCCCCTCCCTCCAAGACAGGGGTACCCAAACTAAGGCCCGGGAAAATACACATTTGGACCGGCCCTCTGAACAATGCCAGAGACATATTTTAAAAATATAATTTTAAATATGTTTTACTTATATCATGTCGGTATTTGATAATAAAGATTGGCTTTCAAACTAAAATTTCCCTTAGTTATTAACATAGCCTAATTATTTGTTAAATTCACCAACAGAATGGTACTTGTTCAAATTGTTACGTTTTTGTTAAATGTGAGCATCACAATTAAAAGAACCAAAGACTTAAACTACTTCACTCTGTGTGCATTAAATTTATTTAATACACAAGTTTTCACAATTTGAGTTGAATTACTGAAATAAATTTACTTTTCCATGACATTCTAATTTACTGAGAAGCACCTGTATATCTTTTGAAAAGAAATGATCATTTGTCTGTCTGGTGCATAAAAATAATAAACTATTCAAGCATTAAAAGGTATAATAAATACAGGTAAAATAATAATAATAATAATAAATAAATAAATAAATAAATAAATAAATAATAATAATAATAATAATAATAATAATAATAATAATAATAATAATAATAATAATAATAATAATAATAATAATAATAATAATAATAATAATAATAATAATAATAATAATAATAATAATAATAATAATCAGTCCGGCCCATGAATTTTCTTTTATAACCGACCCGGCCCCCATTAAAGAAAATTATCTGGCCCGCTCAGAAAAAATTTGGGGATCCAAGACATCTACAGCACACGTCTCACCAAAAAAGCCCTCTGCATAGCAGCTGATCCCTCACACCCAATGCAAAGCTTCTTCAGCCTGCTACCATCAGGGAGGAGACTGCGGATTCTCCAGGCCAGGACCAACAGACTGAAGGATTCATCCTTCAGGCTGTCAGGAAGCTCAACTCTCTTCCTGCTCTGCCCCCACTCCCCTCTTCTGCCCACAAACTTTCTGAACTCTGACACTCACCCTACTCATAAGACTGTTACAAGACTGCTCTGACACTTTTATCATACTTACAAGCTCTGTTGCACTATATTGTTTGCATGGTTTGCACCATGTGCCCTTACTTGTATATTGTATTTTTCATTTTTATGTATTATATGCTTAATTGTATTTATTCGTATTTTTTAAAATTCTAGCACACTGAGCATGAAAAGCGAAACAAATATCACACGCGATGACGTGCTGGAATAAAACAACAGGGCCCGTATTCACAAAACATTTTAAACGCGCATAAGCGAGGAATTGGAGCGCTCGCGTGTGAACACTGAGCACGAGTCGCATTGAGAAAGTTCCGTCGCTAATTAACATCGCAACGAACATTAAGCATGATTTCAGAAAAAAAAATGCAGATTACAGCGTCAGCACCTTATTTAACAGCATTAGGTACGTCCGTGCCGCGAGATTTTCAAAACAGTGGTGGGACAATATCGAGCTTTGCAAAAAGTGTCCCACCCATCCCACCCGTGAATTACGCCTATGAAAATAAGTCATGTGAAACACTAACAAAAGCAATTATAAGAAATATTTTTATTACAGCAGTCTTTAACAGTAAAACCAACACAACAGTGTTAAAATGTACAGTTTCACAAACTTTTTTCGCAAAAGTTTTCGTCGTTCCGATACTGGTCACGATGAGTTTTTTGCCATCTGACTATTTCTATGGTCATGCTTTGATGGATTATAGAGATGTTTGTACAGGCGTACCTGTTCAGGCAAAACAGCTTTAAAAATTTGTGAGCAATGAGGTGACACGCGAACAGTTCACTCGAGAAATGGGTGATTTCACAAACCCAAGCGAACTTACGAACGCGTAATAAATCAGTCTTTACGTTGCACAGATTTAGGAGCTAGTTTAAGTTTTGTGAAACACTCTTAG
>NW_027394405.1:0-24861 GCF_049309525.1 Garra rufa | reverse complement strand
GATTGTGCGTCCTGAGTTCATAGTATGGCTGTTATCCAAAGAGTAAAGCAACTGTATGTAGTTTTGGGGGAAGCGTGTTAAAGAAACAGATGCCATTTACCTCATTAGGTCAGTGTACCATTTTAAAGGGATAGTTCATCCAAAAAATGAAACGCGTGTGCCGTGGTACTCTCAATAATGGTTTTGGACTGTCCCGGGAGAGAAGAAATCTGAATAAAGTCGTTGTTTTTGTTTTCTTAGCTCACAAAAATAATTCTTGTAGCTAAAATTACGGTTTAACAATGTTCTTACTACCTTTCTGGGCCTGGGAACGTTTTCAATCCGTTGCTGTATATTAAAGGTCGGAAAGCTCTTGGATTTAATCAAAAATATCTTTGTGTTCTGAAGATGAACAAAGGTCTTATTGGTTTTGAACAACATGAGGGGTGAATAATTAATGACAGAATCTTCATTTTTGGTTGAACTATCCCTTTTTTAAACACTGTCGACCTAAACTCACTCCATTGGTTGAGCTAATGTTGCTGTGTCTGTCTGGTCAAGATGCTGAAACAATGTTTTGGTAGCACCACAGAGTCACAGTGTTAACACTTTTTGTGGAAATCCAGCTACCAGTGGCTTACTCACAGTTGTCTTTGCATATTCAGCTCACACATGCCTTTGGAAAACATACAGAAATCACACAGGTTGTCTACACAAGGAACAAAGTAAATCAGTAATCCTAATACTTTCACTGTAAATGGCTGATGTCCAATACTGCTGATGTTGGAATCGTATGAGGTTCACATATTGCAGAAATATTTAATTCAAAAATACATTACCGTTCACAAGTTTCACCATGATTATTAATTAACAGATTTAGCCGCCCTGAGAAAAATGGTTATTAATTATTAATCCGTTGTGAAAAAATTAGCAATACAATACAAAATGAAATCTTCAAGCTTCTTAACAATAGAAAAAAAGTTTTTTCATATTAATCAAAATTCATCAAGCACAAAAAGTCACGGTGGCTCAGAATTGTCAAAGCACCTCTCAAAATGCATGCTACAGATGCGAAAAATTGAACCAGATCCGAATTTTTTAAATGACAGACTAAAGTTATGGCGGCAGTGTATAAACGTGATTGATACAACGTGAGGTCGTATTTATTTTTTAACATGCAAAAATTTCCGATTCAAAGTCCTTGCACACTTTTTCGTATGTGTATTTTTGCATTCAGCAAAATTTGCCACACACAGAACATCATGGTGGCTGAGAGTTGTCAAAACACCTCTCAAAAAGCTTGCCAAGTATGCAAAAAATGCAGAAAATAGAACCCGATCCAAGTTTTTTTTTTATGACGGACGAAAGTTTCGGAGCCAATGTGTAAATATGATTGACACAATGTGAGTCGTAATTTTTTTTTCACGTGCAAAAATTTTGGACAAGAATTTCGAACTTAAGGTCCCTGCACACGGAGTCCGAAATTTTCGTATGCGTATTTTTATATTTATCAAAATTCATCACACACAGTACATTACGGTGGCTCAGAATTGTCAAAACACCTCTCAAAATGCTTGCTACGGATGCGAAAAACACAGAAAATGTAACCAGATCCGGAATTTTTTAACGACGGACGAAAGTTTTGGTGACGGTGCGTAAACATAATTGACACAATGCGAGTCGTATTTATTTTTTAATGTGTCAAATTTTTGGAAGAGAATTTCAAACTCAAGGTCCAAATTTTTCTATGCGTTTTTCCGTATTTGTCAAAATTCGTCATGGACAGAACTTCACTGAGGACTGTCAAAGAAATCTCTCAAAATGCTCGCTACTATTGTGGAAAACGCAGAAAATTTAACCAGATCGGAATTTTTTTATGACGGACAAGGGACACCATGTGAGTTGTATTGATTTTTTTAACGTGCAAAAGTTTTGAACGAGAATTATTAACTCAAGGTCCTTGCACAGTCAAAATTCAAAATCTAAAATTGTCATGCACAGTACATCACAGTTGCTCAGAATTGTCAAAACACTATCAAAATGCTTGGTACGTATGCGAAAAATGCAGAAATTTAACCAGATCCGAATTTTTTTATGACAGACAAAAGTTTCGGCGCCAGTATGTAAGAGTGATTAACGTAAGGTCGTTTTTATTTTTTAACAAGAAAAAATTTGGGACTCAAGGTCCCTGCACACAGAGTCTGAAATTTCCGTATGCATATTTTTGTATTCATCAAAATGCTTGCTACAGGTGAGAAAAAAAACTAATCCTATTTTTCTTTATTTTCTGCGAAAATTTCAGCAGCAGTGTGTACATTTTGGGCTTGAGGTCCTTGCACATTGAGTCAGAAATTTTTGCATGCATTTTTTCGTATTTGTCAAAATTAGTCATGCACAGAACATCAGGGTGGCTGAGAATTGTCAAAACACCTCTCAAAATGCAAAAATTCCGGACGAGAATTTGGCACTCAGTGGGCAAAGACCTTTACGCTGTCTTTTGCTGTTGTAGCATAACTTTCATAGAGTCAATGTCAGGATATTCCAGAGCCTTCTCTGCTCTCCCTCTTCTCCTGGCAACCCAAGCCCCTGTACACATCAAATACATATTTATTAATATACAATAAATGTACAAGCATAAATAATTCTGTTTAAATCTAAATCTGATATAAACATATATAAAATAATTCTGATATGGTTTAGGATGGAATTCATTTAGGGTGAATCCATGTAAATTAGGCCACTTTTTGGCTTTGAGATGATGACTAAATTAATTTTACAAACTAACAGTCTAAATAATGACCGTTGAGGGTTTACCCGATAATGGCAGCTGGAATAATTAGAATGATGGCCCCAAAGATGAAGGGGAATCCCTTCATGAAGTGTAGAGTGGCAGGGTACAGAGAGTTAAAGACCCCACTAGATACTAGTGAGCATAGACCTTCCACACACGCCACTGAAGCAAACAGAGCACCTAAGTGAATCAAACAAAAACAAATAAATAAAACACTTATTACAGTTCCATTCAACAATATTCATTTGTAACAATACTGTCATTGTTCACCTTGTTCTGAAGGGTCCACCAGCTTGGATAGTTTAGATCTCAGGACTGGGGTAGAGGCCATAAAAAGGAAGCACAGCCCATATCCTGACAAAGGCAGATAGATAAGCAATTTCTGTAATTTCTGCAAGTTCATTTCCTCCATGAACATTTACCTACTGCAGCCACTGGAGGACAGCATAAGGTTGCATCAGTGCTAGATATATTTCAAAATGTCTTGAAGCAGCATCTTGACCTTTATCCTGTACTGTAAGCATAAATAGTAACTAAATAGTAGAACATTAACCTAATATCTTAAAGTCACACCCTGGAAAGAATGTCAGATAAATGCTTTTAATTAAAAAGTGTCACTTTTCACTGTTTTCAGATATATGGCTTTAATTTTTGTTACCTAACTAAATAAAAATATGCAGAAATAAGTAAATATTAAATTTTTTTTAAATTTATAATATAAGACAAAATATTTAACTATATATTTAAATATTAAGGGATTATGGCATATTCAACATAAAATATAGGGAGCATGAAATTGATCAAATTGTATCATGGTTTCTACAAAAATATTCAACAGCATAACATAACTGTTTTCAACAATGAAAACAGGAAATGTTTTTTAAACACCAAATCAGCATTTAAAATGATTTCTGAAGAAGCATGTGATACGGAAGTCTGGACTCTTCAGTGTCACATGAATGGCTGCTGAAAATTCAGCTTTATATATATTAGTGGTGGGCATAGATTATTTTTTTTAATCTAGATTAATCTCACTGTAATCTTGGAATTAATCTAGATTAATGTAGATTAAAATGGCTAATTTGAATTCTGATGAAGGCATTCAGAATATGTGTGCCACCCAAATAATGAGTAATAGTAAGTCTTTGAAAATGGGTTTCTCAAGTCAGGTGGTGCATTAGACCAGGCACTCATCTCCTGTTTCCAAAATGCATCACAAGCTGCTTGACAATTGCATTTACAACACAATTAACTATACAAACTTGTGTGACCAACTATTCCTACACTGCATGTACTTCTGCGTAAAAGGCTGCGCGACGTGCGCATTGCAGTTAAATACACAGACGAGCACGGGCATGGATATCTGCGTGAATTCTGCTGAAGGCATTTTCAGAATATGTGTGCTACCCAAATAAGGACTAAAAGTAAGTCTTCGAGAACGGGCCAGGTGGCGCATTAGATCAGGCGCTCATCTCCTGATTCCAAAATGCATCACAAACTGCTTGACAATTGCATTTACAACATAATTACCTATACAAACTTGTGTAACCAAGTACTTCTGCGCAAAAGGCTGCACGATGTGTGCGTTGCCGTTAAATACACAGACACGCACGGGCATGGATAGCCTATCTGCGTGCATAGTCTTCCATTAAACTGCGTTGCTTTTAGAAGCGTCAATTCAGTTATTGAATATAGTTTAATGTCTTAATTTCGGGATTATCAAAGTAAATTATAACTCAAACTTGAGATTTTACTGGGGCACAGCAGATTTTCACTGGGGCACGTGCCCCAGTAAAAAGGGTCTAGCAACGTACGCACCTGCCATGAAGCGGCTTCATAACTGCATCCATGTTTGCACGTCTCATTTGATGTGGTAATTTCACAGAAGTTGAAGACTCGTTCTCGCCCCCTACAGTGCAATTCGACTAGGTATACGTCATCCGCGCTAAAATATCAAGGTGAAAGTCATCATATCATGCGTAGTTTAGACCCAGCTCCCAACCCAACTTTGAGAATAGATTAACGGCGATATTTCTTTTATCGCCCGATAAGAGTCTCACGTTAACGCAGCACGTTAACGCCGATAGCGGCCCACAACTAATATAGAGAGAGAGAGAGAGAGAGAGATAGAGATATAGATATGTATATGAGATCTTACCTGTAAACATAAGAGCTGTAGTGTTAGCGAACGAAATCACAATCAAGCCGACTATGTTAGAGGTAAGGCCCACTAAAGCCACCCAGGAGTCCTCAAGACAGCATTGCATAACCCTCAGCCCTGTCAGACTAGTGAGGTAGGCCAGATGCTTGGCTGCAGAGCCATAACCGATCAGCTCTGGACCCCAGCAGAGCGGAGCGCTCAACTCATACAGCACATAGAGGTCACTGGAGCCTAAATGGACAGACACCACCAAAAAAAAGCAGAGAGTGTACAACCACAGTTTAGTTCTGCGCCCCTGCGGTGCGTCAGATGCATAGAGGCGGCAGACAGCCCGGTGATGCCTGGTGGAAAGGAGCTTTGCCTCAGGGTCAGGGGTGACCGTTTCAGGCACAAAAAGGTATGCGTAAAGGGCAGCTGCAAGATTTGTGGCCAATACCAGCCAGAATGGGTTGATATATCTGGAGGAAAACACACAGTGTTGTTTTTTTTTCATCTTTGATTTAAAAAATATAAAATGTTATGTGTGAAAAGTTGACAAATACCCTTGTGCCCTTCGCCACTGTCCTCCGATGATGCTTGCAAACATGCCAGCCAATCCAAGAGAAGCCTCTAATATCGCTACACGAAAGGTGCGAGATCCCCTGGCGCTTGTGTCGGCCACATACGCAAAGCAACCGGCCAAAATAGCGTTGAAGTCCCCGGACAGGCCGCTGCAGATTCTCCCAATGAGGAACCAGAACACAGGCAGCTTCAGATACATGACCATTAAATACACAGATGCTTGAACAGCCAGGCCAAAGGAAGGGATGATCAGAACAAGACGCCGACCTGCACGGTCACTCCATGAGCCCAGCAGGGTCACCATGATCAGCCCAACTAGAAATCCACCTAAGTTTATGTACAGGTTCCAGTGTGCAGTCAGAGTCTCCACTTCCTAGATGAGGGAAACAAATGACATATAAAACCATTTTTCTGTCACTTTAGTGATTAGTTTACTTTTTGGAAACATTCATTGTAGTTTTTTTAATAGGCTACTTGAGACTTGAGAGGGTTTTTCAGTTTCAGAGTCAATTTTTTTTTATAATTTACAAGGAAAATTACCTGGTATTATTTGTTTGGGTTCCAATTTTGTGATTAAAAAAAGGACTAAAAAAGGACACACTCAAAATAAGTGTTATTTGTTTAAGAATGTACTACACTGGTTGGCTGTATAGTTTTGATTTACTAAAAAGAATCGGCTCATGACAGTCATTGTTCGGAAATCGAACTACATGGTAGTGCTCTATATTTCTAATTCACTAAAAAGAACTGGCTCATAACTAGGGATGGCGAAAACTAAAAAATTTCTTGACCGACCACCGAGCCTCATTAGTCGGTTGAAACCGGTTAACCGATTAGTTTAAAATATGGTACGCTATTTGAAATAACAGCCATTTCGAGCCGCGCCTGCAATTTCGCAACTCTGTCGCATCTGGCCGCGATCACACCGAACGCGTCTTTTAGTTCTAAAAATGCGAGGCGCACAGCACTGCCTTTTTTTGTGACTTTTAATAAAAGAGCGTGCTGCGTTTTTTTTTTATGTTGCTAAGCAATGACCAAAACAGCTGTCCTGTCACTAAAATCTTAGTTTTATGCTGTTAAGTAAACTGTCATATTAGCAGAAACCCTAAATAATACAGCTCCAGGTTACCCACGATAGACACAAAAGGTTTCTCCTCTATTTCCCAATAGAGTCTGGCTGCAGACATGCACTCTCAGCGGCGCATGCGCACTCAGACACATGCACTCTCAGCGGCGCATGCGCACTCAGACACATGCACTCTCAGCCGCGCATGCGCAATTAGACACATGCACTCTCAGCCGCACATGCGCAATTAGACACTTGCACTCTCAGCCGCGCATGTATAATCAGACATGCACTCTCAACGTGATACACAGGATTCAACGGCCGCACAGGAATTGTAAGTATATTTATTTGTACAAGATTAAGTAAAGTAAAATTGTTGTTTTTAATTCTTAGGTAAATGTTCTTAAAATGATCTTTACATTTATCTGATATTTCAGGCACACACAGGCACCTCGACGTAATGGACGTATTTTAAAACGGATTAGAGGAATCAACGACCGCTAAGGGATTATTGTAAGTGTATTTATTTCATTCGCACAAGAATAAAGAGATGTGAAAGTGCTTTTTCAATTATAAGGTGAACGTTATCAAAAAACTATCCTGATATCTATCACATATATCGCGTCTGTGGTAATTGGGTACCTATTATAATTTATACGGTAAATTAGTGAAGAACTGTCTAAATTCAGTTTTGTTTAGACGGTGAAAAAATGAGTGTTTTACTGGGCTTGACCTGCTCTAATTGTTTAGACGAGGTGCTACTCAACATTATTTAATCTGAAGATGGATTTTTTTTTTAAATAATAAAAGTAATTTTAAAGTTAACAACGGTTCTTTAAAATGAGACATGAAATGCAGCTCCAAGAAATTAACAAAAATTAAAAGAATATTAAACAGAATGATTTTCATTTCTGTCCCTTCAATTTATGCTCACAGCTGCTTCAATCAGTAGTCTAGGTTTAAAGCACCTGTTACCAAAGTGCACATTCTGCACAACTTGCTGCACTTTGTATCATTGCCCCTTGTGCCATTCATTTTATCTAAATCTAATTTATCTATCCATTTTACTCTATCAATCTATCTATCTATCTATCTATCTATCTATCTATCTATCTATCTATCTATCTATCTATCTATCTATCTATCATCTGTCTAATCCATCTAAATATAATCTATCATCTAAATATAATCTGTAATCTTTCTAAATATAATGTATATCTAAATCTAATTTATCTATTTACAAAATTGTGCTTATTTCCTCCTTTTATTATATTTAAGGGTTTTCCTGGACAACCATATGGAAACGACTTTGGTGTATTTATGTTGATGGTAAGATGTACAATATGTTTGTGGTTAATTTGTGTTTTTGCTCTTAATACTTGTCTTTCAATTATTGTCTGCATTGTACATGTACTGAATGCCCCATTTGACTACACAGTTGTAAGTATTATTATAGTATTCACTAACACTGAGAAAATGAAACTTACAAAGGCCATTACCTTTTATGTTTTGAGCAGCTGGACATGGCAGAGCTGAGGAAATGGTGGTGTGTCATGTTGATAGAGAATTTTGGACTGGAACGGTAAAGAATTGTTTTTTTTTTTTTGTTTTTTTTTTTTGTTTTTTGGCTTTTGAAAATTAAAAGCTTTCATGAGAGAGGAATTATGTAACATTTAATGTTCAATCTCTATTTTCCAGACATGGAAATTGTTTGCCCACTATGCTGAGGAGTCCAAAGCCTTCCTGAGAGGTGATCAGCAGCCTGTATTTTGGTTGTATAAAAGGAGGTTTGAAGAAATCTCTCAGGTAAAAGCACATACTTGAAGAATCATAAGGTTAAAAATAGCATGTTTTCTTGACAAACTAGGTAAACTTGTGCTGTATTTTTCTATATGTTCAGGTAATTTGTACATGTTACTTTGTAGCTCCTCAGGAAAAGTGCCAGTTACTTTAAAAGGTAGTACTAAAGGTAACAGATTCAAACTCAAAATTCTAGGTAGATGAAATGTCTCTTCACCCGTGAGTTTGCATCGGAAAAGCAGGTGGTTCAGTCTATTTGAAAAGTAGGTGTTGTTAGAGGGATTGCAGTCATTATTGTTCAGCATATTTGTATATATCCTCTTTTGCATTGTTGTTTCTTAGGTGCGTGTCTTAAGACTGCAAGTCAGTGATGCATGGAGAACTCTGGGGATGATCTTGGCTCAATTCAGCTTCCTCGTATACTGTGCATGGAGGATGAAGAAGCTGCTGAGGCCTTGGACTGGTTCATCAAGGAGTGGACGATCTTGTAGAGCCACTGATATTTGTTTTTGAATTTTTGCAAGACATGCATAATTATAATTTTTAGAGCATATTATTATCGAACACTACATTTAAAAACATAGTTGTTTATTTATGTAATGATTTTATAATATAATAGTAGTTATAGTAAGTAATCTTTCATTTATTTTATCTATGTATTAAAATTGTTTGACAACAGCAACTTAAATAACCCACATATTGTCACAATACCATGTCATGTTATTTACTAAAGTAAACAATCACCAACAGCTGTGTGTTGAATTATTTTCCTGGTGTGTTTTGGAAGCATATTTAACATTGAACATTGAATGTGACAGCAACAGACTTTGACTTTTAATCTATGATTTAATAATTCATTATAAAATGTTAAATATACAGTAGTCAACTTTTAAAGTGGATCAAAAAAGTACATCAAAGTTGTCCTAAGACAAAAATGTGTATTGTTTTGGTTTTAGGACATCTTTGATAAAAGATTTTGATCCACTTCAAATGTTGATTACTATATATACACATAAAATTCTCATTGTGCAATGAAGGATTATAAATGGTGTTAGTCAATGACTTAATAATTCATTTTAAAGCTTATATATACAGTAGTCAGCACTTCAATCAAAGTTGTCCTTAATCCAAAACAATAACCATTCTTGTCTTACAGGACAAATTTAACTTTTTTGATCCACTTCAAACGTTGACCACTGTATAATGTTTCAGTTTAATTTTAATATAATTTATAATTATTATAAATAAGGAACATGTGTATAAGAAAAAGTTAAGCTTTATTTAGTGATGTTTTTTGCCAATATGCACATCTTTTACACAGGCACATATGCAAAGTAATCTGACATTACTGAAGTAGATTGAGTGTTGATTATTAGTGTTTGTACTAGCATTTTATATAAATCCGAGCCATGACCAGAAACACCAGTCTTTACGGCACTCTTAAATAGCAGCATTTTCCAGTCCACCTCCAAAAATACGTTTTCTTTTTCATGTATATTTTCAGGCGGTGTTAATAGGAAGTTATTTTATTTCGTGCTTTTAGTTCGTAAAAAGCATTTTGAAGTGTTTCTGCCTTCGACCAACTGTAAATATCGCATGCGTGAATCTGAGCGCGTGCGTGAGGCTGAGTGCATTTATCTAAATGCGCATGCGCGGCTGAGAGTGCATTTGTCTTATTGCGCATGTGCGGCTGAGAGTGCATGTGTCTGAGTGCGCATGCGCCGCTGAGAGTGCATGTCTGCAGCCAGACCCTTCTCCTATTTCTTGCAGTCTCCGGACTTTTTAAGCAAACGTAAAATTCCGTCACCACAACAGAAGGTCCGCCTCTCCATTCATTCGATTGGACAATGGAAAAGAACGCGAATGACGTTGGGCGTTTTTCCGCTCAGAGTTGATTTTTTTTCAACTTCACGCGCTCAGAGCGCTCCTGCAAAAACGCGAGGCGCAGCAGGCGGTGAAAACGCGAGGCGCCTGGGGCACATAAGCAGCGCGTAGAACGCTCACTGCCAACAGAAAACCATTCAAAAGAGGCGCCTCCAACTGCAAAAACGCGCTCGGTGTGATCGCAGCCTCTCTCTGCCGCTCTGCCTCCCGCACACACACACACACACACACACTGCCACTCACGTCACTTTTTTTAAAATCCCCGACAGCGCGAAACATGAGTCCCGCAAACGCGGCGCCGAAAAGCTTGTTGTATGTAATCGTAGGACAAATGGCTCCTTAGTTTCAAATGGTTTGGGTACAACAAGGTGATCGCTTTGAAAATAAAGGCGTTTGTCTAGGTTAGAAGCTCATTTGAAACATTGCCACGGCTCATTTAAGAAAATGACAGCTCCGAAGAGACGCCGCTTTAGTTGAGGTAGTGCTAACCATATTAAAGAAAGATGATGATCATCATCACCTTATCGGTTACCACTGAAATGTAGATGTAATGTATTTCCAAATCTAAGCCCATCTTATGTGGAATGTTGCCTAATAGACTGCAACATGATAAAACCAATGGATAAAACAGGCACCTTCAGAATGCGTAAAAGACGCACCGGCACTTTTTTTTTTTAACCGACTACCGACAACTTTGACCGGTTAACGTTGATACGGTCAACCACCGGTCAAACGGTCATCGGTTAACATCCCTACTCATAACAGTCATTCATTCAGGAATTGAACTACACTGGTAGCACTGATTATTTTTGATTCACTAAAAAGAACCGGCTTATAACAGTCATTCGTTTGGGAATCAAACTACACTGGTAGCACTGTATATTTCTGATTCACTTAAAAGAACTGGTTCAGGAATCAAAGTACACTGATAGCACTGTTTATTTTTGATTTACAAAAAAAAGAACCGGTTCATTACATTAATTTGTTCAGGAATCGAACTACACAGGTAGCACTGTTTATTTTTTATTCACTAAAAAGAACCGGTTCATAACATTTATTTGTTCGAAATCGTACTGCACTGGTAGCACTGTATACTTTTGATTTACCAAAAAGAACTGGTTCGGGAATCGAACTACACTGGTAGCACGTTTTATTTTTGACTCACTAAAAAGAACCGGTTCATAACATTCATTTGTTCGGAAATCGAACTGCACTTGTAGCACTGTATATTTTTGATTCACTTAAAAGAACCGGTTTGGGAATCGAACTAGTACCTGTATATTTTTGTTTCACTGAAAAGAACCAGTTTGGGAATCGGACTGCACTAGTAGCGCGGTATATTTTTAATTCACTGAAAAGAACCAGTTCAGGAATCGAACTACACTGGTGGTAGTACAGTTTAATTTTTATTCACTAAAAAGAAACGGTTAATAATAGGGCTGGACCAGAATATTCGAATATTCGTTCGGTCTGTTGGCATTTGATTTTAAATTTTGAGATTCGAATATTCTTTTTTTTCATACACCTTGCATCCCCTGCGAAACGGTTCTCATTCGTGCTTAAATATGAATGAAGAAGATCAGACTGCTGCGCCACTAACACAGAGACAGCAAAAAAAAAAAAAAAAAGAGAGAGAGAGATTGAGCAATATTTGAGAGACACTATAAAGTACAGTTGGTGGAAGCAAAACTAGGGCTGTGCCTGTCGCAATGACAACTGCACCTCCAAGTTTAAATGCAGGCAGTAGGCTAAAGCTGATCGCAAAGCCCCAGCAAAAATAATTACCATGAATGTGTCGGGGGGAAAGTAAGGAGATATTTGAATTTATTATTAATAAACTAGTATTTGATACAAAGATGGAGTTGACGATCCTGACTCGCCATTTGCTCATTGGACGCGCCTTTAATGCCTAAACGCATATTTATGGATTAGGCCTATAGCTAATGAAAGATTATTTTTTAACAGTTCCGGATGATATATTAGTCTTACCTTTATGAGCAAAAATTAAGTTTCACATAGCGCTGGCGCTTCCATGTTCTGCAAAGCGCACTTCAGCTTTACTCTCCGCACAAACGATTGGATATGCGCCTAATAGCACACATTTATCTAGGTTAAACGGTTCAACTAATATTGTGATATGCTTTAAGTTTTTTATATCTATGGATTTTAATTGAAATCGTGATGACTTGAGGGCTAAATTGGCAAAAAAATTTAATTTAACAAATAAAAAGTGTTACAAATTTATTTCTAAATTAACTTTAACCTAAATAAACGAAAATAAATGTAATCACTTTGCTATTAAAAACAGCAGCTGTGTAATGGGGAAGAGAAAGAGAAACAAGACCGGTTCCAGTCGGACTCGGGCCAGTAATTCTGATGAGCTGTTGGACAAGGTCCGGGCAAGGTTTTAGGAATTTTTGCAACAAATGTTTGTTTAATAGCCTATTTAACATTTTTATTTAGGCTAGTTTCATATTTAAATGTATTATTTATTTTATGTTAGCGTTTTGTAGGCTGCTTGTTCACTGATGGAAGTGCTCAAATAAACACGGACGTTTGATAATAATGTTTGAGCCTCATTTATTTTGGGTTTCAAAATAATATACATGTATATGTATATTATACTATATATATATAGGCTTATATACACAAACGTTATATATAATGTATATATTTATTTATAAATAATTTATTTATATATAAACACTGCACCATTTTTTTCTTTCTTCTTTTATTTAAATAGCCTACCCTTTACGGTGTCAGTAATTACTGTGCTGCTAATTTCTGATTTGGGAGTGATTTGTTTGTTAAAAAATGTTAGGCTACCTTATTAAAAGTATTGCTCTTAACAGACCTGTGTGTTTTTGTATCACTAGCGCAGTGTCCGTTCATGAAGCATATAAGCTCTGCCTGCGTGAGGTGGCGCAGCTTCCAACTTGCAATGATCTATAACAATTTATTAATTCTAAACATGTTATGTGTCCATATTGCACCAAAATGCAACACTGCACTCCCTTGGGTCCACAGCAAAAATTGTTTGGATGAACTGTTCTCGACATAATAAAAATGCAAACAGAAAGACATACAGAGATTCCTGTCTTTATTAGAGAGAAGAATATGTTCAGCCCCTCCCACCGAAGCTTCGAATATTCGATGTGGATTACTACCGAAGCTTCGAAGCTCAAAAAATGGTATTCAGACCAGTCCTAGTTCATAATAACCATTCGTTCAGGAATCAAACTACACTGGTAGCACTGTATATTTTTTTTATTTACTTAAAAGAACCGGTTCAGGAATCGAACTACACAGTACCGCTGTATATTTTTGATACACTGAAAAGAATCGGTTCAGGAATCCAACTACACTGGTAGCACTGTATATTTTTGATTTACTTAAAAGAACCGGTTCGGGAATCGAACTACACTGGTAATGCTGTATATTTTTGATTCACTGAAAAGAACCAGTTCAGGAATCGAACTACACCGGTAGTACAGTTTAATTTTTATCCACTAAAAAGAAACGGTTCATATTAGCCATTCGTTCAGGAATCAAACTACACTGGTAGCACTGTATATTTTTGATACACTGAAAAGAACCAGTTCGGGAATCGAACTACGCTGGTAGCGCTGTATATTTTTGATTCACTAAAAAGAACCGACTCATAACAGTCACTCATTCGGGAATCCGACTGAATCTACTCAGAAGAGTCCTTCTTTCAGGAATCAACTGGTAGCGCCAGACACCCACTGGTTTGACACCCAGACAGTGTCAAATATGTTACCTTCTGCAGAGGATCGTGGACTGTAGATGCATTACATCCTCCTCCCTTTGTTCCATTGTAACCCACGTCTTCACTGATGCGATCCCACAGGTACTGCGTATACAAAGGCATCTGGAGAGCAATGGAGAACGTAGACAGGAACATAACGGGCTCCACGGTCACGGAAAACGGACATGAACACGGCGGTGGACCTTTGTTTTGTGGAACCTTAAAACAACAACAGAGTTTGCTGGAGTCACTCTCCAGGTCCTCCGCAAGAATAGCGCTGGTGTCGGAATCAGCCATGATTTAAAGCATTTAGCGTCCGAACGCGTAAATCACACCGACGACAAAGCTGCACGACAAAGGAGTGTTAACATAACTAGCCTGAACAAACAGAAACTACAAACACCAACGGAAGCCGCTGTGTTTTCATTCAGTTCATCAGTTTTCTGTGCTGCTGTCGCCCTCTTTTGCTATTCGTATGGAATAATCCTTAGACTAAACAAAAACTGCCATTTGTTTTGTAAATCATCTTTATAGTATTTGGTGCATAACAAACTTTTATATTATTATATTATGAATCAAATAATAGGAAATACCAGAATTAGCCTATTAGCACATTGTTTCAAGCACAAACCTCCTCTTGGGGTGTAGGCCTATTAGTGAACCAATTCTGGGAATCAGCAAATAGCTGAAATATTATTTGTTTTTTATTCATTTATTTATTTACATTCATGTCAAATCATGATTCAAGTAATAACAGGATTGAAAAAGCTTTTTAAGCTTGAAATCATTTTGAAGAGGAATGCACCTGGTTTAACGTCTCAAATAGGATTTTTTTCTCCGCAGGCTGATATGATATATCGATTTCACTTGCTCACAGGAATTTAAAAAGATAAATTACTCTTCGTGAAATCCAATTTCAAACTAATCTACTACTCGATGTGAATAAGTAATTTACTTTGTACTGCAATGTCTACGATACCTTATTTTTTATTTGCATGTGTATTTAACTGTAGAACAAATAATTTGTTTTTGATTATCTTAAATGTTTTATGGAATAGTAATTTAGCAATAGTGTTTTTATTTAGAAAAATTCTGGACAAATTCCACTATATTCTTTGTTTAAAAAAATAATTTATTTTTAGATTTTAAAAAAATGTTTTTTAAACATTTATTTTATCCAAAGTACAGCAAAAGCAGTAATAGTGTGAAATATTTTTACTATTTAAAAGAACAGCTTTTTTTAGAATGTAATTTAATTTATTCCTGTGATCAAAGCTAAATATTCAGCATTATTACTCCAGTACTCTAATATGCTGATTTGCTCATTTGATTTTTATTATTATTATCAATATTTAAAACAGTTAAGTACATTTTCTTCAGGATTGTTTGATTAATAGAAAGATCCAAAGATAAATAAAACACTTTTGTAGCATTATACACTATACCATTCAAGTATAATACCATAGGCAGAATCATTTTTTATTTAATTCATTTTTTTGTTGTTAAAAAATAGACAATTGCTGATTTTATTTAGCAAGGATGCTTTAAATTGATGCTTTAAAATGCTTTAAAAATGCTGTTCTTCTGAACTTTCCATTCATCAAAGAAACCAGAAAAAAAAACTACTCAGCTGTATTCAACATAATAATAATAAAAATGTTTTTGAGCAGCAAATCTGAAAATTAGAATGATTTCTGAATGATCGTGTGACTGAAGTAACGATGCAAAAAATTCAGCTTTGAAATTACATTTTAAAATATATTCAAACAGAAAGCAGTTGTTTTACATAGTAAAAATATTTCAAAATATTGCAGTTTTTGCTGTGCTTTGAATCAAACAAATTTAAAAAACATTAAAAATCTTACTGTTCAAAAACTTTTGACCGGTGTATATTTTCAACAATTTAGTGTTTAAATGTAGTATGAGATCAAAAGAGGTGCAATCCAGTAAATCAATCATTTCTCTAGTGTACCTCAAGTACACTGCACTTGGAAAGTGCTTTCAAAATAGTGCTTTCAAAATTTAATGTCAAGTCATTAAAAATGTTAGCAGTAAAATTTATGTAAGATTGTCCTAACATGGGAGTGCCATGAGAAAAAGCTTTTTTTGTTGTTCTTTGTAGGACCTTCGACTCCTGATAATATCTATGAGATCATGTTGCAGTGACAGAGAGAAAGAGAGAGAGAAAGATGACTATTCCTCTTTTAAGTGCACTTTGGCATTTGATGAAACCAAGGTAATGACAGCTATTCAGTTCAGCTCCTCTTTAAAGACAGATTGCAGTGACAGATACAAAACTTGACCTTTACGAATGGTTTTTCAATAACACATATACTTCATGCATTCAAAGGAACATAACATGATAGTAGATTCTGTCAAGATATTGCTATATAACACAGTCGAACACGAAATCGGTGTAGAATATATCGCACGTAAATAATTTTGACTTGAAATGTACCATGCCTTACAGGTTTCAACATTTGGGTAAATTAAACAAATCTTTTAAAATGTGATAATCACATTTCTAATCCACCACTACCATAAAAATAAAGATAATCTTTTATGACTGTGCTTTCAATTGAATCATAACATTAAAAAAAACCTTTGATCTAATAATAAAATAAACCAATTTTAATAGCTCAATGTTTATATAACATTATGTGTCAAATTGTGTAATCAACAGTATGTCTCTCCCTCGTTTATTCCTTTGCTCCACCCATGCTGTCAGTTTGTCACACAGTGGGAAAAGAGCACTGCAAGTTTGCCAAAGGCATTCTCATTTTAGCTGCTGTCTTTCATCCTTTTACCTTTATAAATGTAAGCATTGTCTTAACCTTCTCCACACATTTTTGTGGGATTTCCCCTTTAGAGTAAACCATTTGAATACAGAGTTATATTCAACCACTTTAAATCTGAAGCCCTATGTGTTTTATTAACAACTTTCACTATTTATGGTGGAGCCTTCAGTTTAAAGTTGTTTGTGTAAATGTCATTCATCTTTGCACCAGCTGACAGGAAACCCCATTGAATTTTCCCCTTAAAGGCATTCTAGGTGACTGTGGTCATTCCTGTTGAACGCCTTTCTCACCTTGCTTTGGTGACTTCAGTGTGGAACATATATGTGATATGGGAAAGGTTTAGAAAAGTTCTATACATGCGGCTTTCTATAGGGATAAGCCTGAACGTGTGATATGCTGCCAGCACTGACGGCACAACTGCCCTCACCATCACACACACCCTGAGGGTCCGATTGATGAGTGAGAAACACATTAGGAATTAAACGTGTCTTCACATCACTGTTCGTGAAGAAATATATATGGTATATAGCACTATGACAGGCTGTAATTTCAGCAGTTTATTAAGTTGGATATTATGTCTAATATGATGGAGCTCGGTTTAATGTTTGATGAAATCTTAGAGTTATTGTCAAAGAGATCAATTAAAAGGCAAACAAAATAAAAAACAAACAGAAACAAAAATTAAAACCAAAGCAAACGAGTCTTAAAACAAACAAAGTAAACAAAACGCATGATTACTTTTATGTGCATTTTTGTTTTAAATCTTTTTGTTAGTTTTGTTTTTTGCTTTTGTATAATTTGATTTGTTTAACTAAAAATAAACAAACCTAATGAAACAAAAGCAAGGCAGTTATTGTCAAAGGGGTCAATAAGAACATTAAAACAAAAGGAAACAAAACTGAAAACTATGGAAGGCCATTTTCGCCACTGAATAAAAAATAAAAAGGCAATCGCAACTCTTACAGTTCTGACTTTTTTTCTTTGCAATTGCATGTTTACATCTCGCAATTCTGACTTTTTTCTCAGAATTGCATGATACAAACTCGCAATTGTTAAAGTCAGAATTGTTAGGTATAAACTCGCAACTCTGAGAAATAAGCTCAAAATCCTGAGAAATAAAAATAAAGCGAGATATAAAGTCACGGGTCAGATTTTTTTTCTCAGAATTGCGTGATATAAACTCACAATTACGAGAATTCTTTTTTTTTTCTTTTTTTCTCTGAATTCTGACTTTTTTTTCTCAGAATTGTGAGATATAAACTCGCAAATGTGAGTTATGAAGTCTGATTTTGAGGGAAAAAGACTATGTTCTCAGAATTCTCAGTTCATAACTCACAATTCAGACTATAAATAATTCTAATTCTTAATTCTATAATTTTGACTTTTTTTCTGAGAATTGCGAGTTTCTGACTTTATAACTCACAATTGCAAGTTTATATCATGCAGTTCTGACTTTATTTGTCAGAATTGCAAGTTTTATCTGACCATTCTGACTTTATATTTGCAATTGCGAGTTTGTATCTCATGATTCTGAGAAATAAATGTCAGAATTGCAAGTTTGTATAACGCAATTCTGAGAAAAAAGGTCAGAATTGTGAGATGTAAACTCACAATTGTTAAAAGAAATGTCGAAATTGTGAGATAAAAAGTCACAATTACCTTTTTTTAATTTTTTATTCAGTGTTTAAACGGGCTTCCTTATGTGCATTCATCAAAATTAAAGCAGATAGATAGATAGATAGATAGATAGATAGATAGATAGATAGATAGATAGATAGATAGATAGATAGATAGATAGATAATGTCAAATTTGGATTGTGCTCTAGTCATGCATTCTTTTCCAGCTCCAGTGACCTTAATTGATTTGGACAAATCGGAGGGGACAGAAAAGGCAAATCCTATCATGCAATGCGATATATTGGAGGTTGAGTGGATGAGTTTAGTGCAAGGATGAGATTCAACAAGCTGTGCACTAGGACTCTATAGAGGCACTGTTAACCCCTGGATGTTAACCCTGATGACCCTAACTTATCCGTACTGATCCACCAGTGAAATCTGAGCAATAATCACAATAAGGTTGCATCATACCATGAGTTCTCTAATACCGTTGCTGAGTTTCGTCTGTCTCTATCGACCTTCTTTTTTCTTTTTGTTAGAACGAGCACAGCCATTTGCAAATTTTATGGGTCTGGCTTCTGGCCTCCTCTGCGTCCAGCTATGCTGCTTGATATTGCAAATTGGTGTGTCCATATTATTTTAATGTATTATCCTAATTATGAACACACTGGTTTGTAGTGTAAACAGTTTTGCCATATACTGCATGTTATCAAGTGTAGGGTGGCTAGGTTTTCACAACAAAACCTGCCCAACTGCTATTCAAAACTAGCCCAAAACTAGCCCAATCGCGTTTCGAGGGGGGTCCCCGGTAAAAAAAAAAAAAAAAACGTGTTACGGGGGTAAAATACACGTTTTGTAGTGAGGTTCCTCTGGTCAAATTTGCATTCCAGTGGATAAATATTACGTTATTAGGGTCGCTTTAACCCGCGGCAACCATATAAATGTAGCCCAATTCCGCGGAAAAAACGCGGACTTGGCAACACTGCTATAGCGGCTAATGAACCGGAAGTCTCGTCCATAGGCTTACTTTTGCGTTGAAAATAAGGTGGATGTTTAGTGTATTTTTGCGACTTTAGAGACCCCTACCGTTAAGCGAGTGGAATAAACTGTGGTAAAAATATTACAGTATACATTTGAAAGCTGTACGCGCATTTCTTGCATCCGCTCACCAATCTTCAAACTCCAAGAACAGACGTTTGGCGGGGAACCTGGGCAAACAGAAGATATACGCCTTGTTAGAATAAGAGCTGATATTACCGTCAGAATGATGTTGAAACTGATATTTCAAGGTAAAACATGCAACTTACATACAGTTGCTTTTGCTGTTCACACAAATGACGATAAGTGTGTAACAATAACTGTAACGTTAACTATAAAGTTTTAATACCGTCCTGATTCTATGAAAATAATGAAAACCACAGCATTGGTATATGAAAAACCAAATTTAAAGGGATAGTTCACCCAAAAATGAAAATTCTGTTATTGATTACTCTTATGTCGTTCAGAATTCATAACACCTTAGTTCATCTTCGCCTCGGAAGATATTTCTGATGAAATCTGAGAGCTTTCTGACCCTGCATAAACAAGGCAGAGAAGAAATAGTTGAATAAAGTCATTATTTTTGTTTTCTTTGTGCACAAAAAGCTGGTAGCTTCATAACATTATGGTTGAACCACTGATGTCACATAGACTATTGTAATGATGTCCTTGCTACCTTTTTCTGCCTTGAATATGTCGATTACATTCCTGTCTATGCAGGGTCAGAAAGCTCTCAGATTTAATCAAGAATAACTTAATTAATGTTTTAAAGATGAATGAAGGTCTTGTGGTCTTACGGGTTTGTAATGACATAAGGGTGAGTAATTAATGACAGAATTAAATTTTTTTTTTAACTAACCCTTTAAAGTGGTATACTGCATGACAGGGTGTGCTTATAATAAACAGAAAATTATCAGCCATTGGTGTCAAAGCCAATCTAGTTATCCTTATAGTTATCATTCTTAGTATGAACAGACTTTTTTATTTTCATATTTATGAGATTTCACCTCATCTGCAAATCTCAGGCAAAACTTCAGCTCAGGCATGCTCATAATACATACAACATTTTATGGCCACCAAGTTAAGCCAAATGTGAATACCCAGCTTCATAATTCCAGGTGCTGCATTTCAATTTTTGAACTCATTAATCACTCTGCTGTCACCCTCAACAAACTACAGAATATTTCAGTCATGCAAGACAATATTTATGCACATTTGATATTTCCGATCATCTGTTCTTTTTCTGAGAAACAGAGCAGAGCAGTACAGAGTTCTTCTTCTGAGAAGCAGAGAACCTCCAGTGAAGAATGCAAACTTGCAGATTTACTGTCATTAAAGTGATAATTTGCATAAATTGATATGCCAAACAAGGGAGCAGGAAAAGACTAGCAAAAATGTCTTTGTCAAGTGTGCTTTGTCGTGCCCTGTCCTGGTGCCAAACTATTCACCATGATCAGTTACACAGCACAGGGCTTAAGGCATGTTATTTCAAGGCTGTTTTTACAGAGCACACAGAAAACAAGACTAATCAAAGAGGGATAACTTGAAATATAATATAGCAATGTAATCTATTGTTTTGAATAGGTACTGCTGAAACACGCCATGGATTTAGTGCAACATGTTAAAGGAATTCAGCTTTTTTTACACTTAACGCATAACACACTTAATTTAAAAATTTAAGGCAAAGCCGCTTAAGTAAAAGCACACAACAATTTCTACACTGTCATTCCCTTTAGTTTTCATTGCATTACATGAACAAATCCAGAGCAGCAGTGCAACATAAGCTCTTCACTGAGCGATTCCCTTTCACTATCACTATTTTTGCTTCTCTCCACCCCAACCATTCACATTAGAATATGATTTGAATACAGCAGCTCAAGAGGGCCGTGGTTCTGCCTCCCAGGTTCACTAGAAGGGTAGTGGAAGAATTCACCTGTACATTCATTTTTCCCTCCCTCCTTCTCTTTTCTCTCTCTCTCTCTCTCTCTCTCTCTCTCTCTATAGATATCTCAGTTGTTTTTCTTGTCAGCAGTCACTATAAAAGCAGAGTGGCAACACAGAGAGTGATTTCGAGGAGATCTGCAGCTGGTTTTCAGGTATCTGTGTGGACCCGGACTGTCTTAGATATACAACCTGGGCCTGGAAGCAGCACACACAGCGGTAAGTGAACTCAATATGCACTACAGAGTCATTTTTCACTATTCAATAGATACTAAGATTAACATTTCATTGACAGTAAAATAACATTCTAGTGGAGCTAGATCTGAGCTAAGAAGTCCAAAGAAAAGGTGTATACACGTGTAAACATCTGCGGGATTTACTTTTCACTTACACTGATACTATTGTAACACTATATCTCGTTTGGCACCAATAAATAAGGCATCAAGAAATGTCCCTCAGGGTTCTTGTTAGGCTTGTCTCCACCTGGATGAAATCTCCGCTGGAGTTCATCTAGGAAACAGAAGAGAGGGATATAGGAGAAAGAGAGAGGGCAAGGCAAGGCAGGTGCAGTCAGATTCTATCGGTATGGTCGTCTCCCTCTGGGTGCCGAAGTTCGGCAGAGTGCCCATTCTCTCCGGGATATGATTATGGATGTGTCTGATATAGCTTTTAAAATATGTTCTCATTACCTCTGAGAGAGGCTCCCAGCTGCCAGTGACCCAAGTGTGTGTAGCTGTGCGCACACACGTGTGTATGGGAAAACCTGTTGAAGCAGGTCTGTCCCCTGTGGGTGTATGGCTTCCATAGGTTGGCCATGGGCCAAATGGACTGAGCCTTTTACAAACTCCCAGTTGGAAACTCACAGAGCTGAGATTTATTTTTACAAGGCATGAGCTATTAGATAAATGCAATTCATTGTTTAATCACAGATATGGCTGCTGTGATTTAAAAACCTTGTCATACATTGCTAGAGTATTAACTTTCTAGCAGTCAATAAATCATTAAATAAATATGAAAACTCTAAGTACAAATACATAATAATGACAAATATTCTAATAATATGTGACCCTGGGCCACAAAACCAGTCATAAGGTTAAATTTTACAAAACTGAGATGTATACACCATATGAAAGCTCAATAAATAAGCTTTCTATTGATATATGGTTTGTTAGGATAGGACAATATTTGGCCGAGATACATCTATTTGAATATCTGGAATCTGAGGGTGTAAAAAAATCTAAATACTGAGAAAATCACCTTTAAAGTTCTCCAAATTAAGTTCTTAACAATGCATATTACTAATCAAAAATTACATTTTGATATATTTATAGTAGGAATTTTACAAAAAATCTTCATGGAACATGATCTTTACTTAATTTCCTAATGATTTTTGGCATAAAAGAAAAATCTAGAATTTTGACCCATACAATGTATTTTTGGCTATTACTACAAATATACCCCAGCGACTTAAGACTGGTTTTGTGGTCCAGGGTCACATATAGTATAATAATAATATAATTCTGTAATAATGTATTAACTAACATGAACGAACAATGAATATGAATAATTTATTACACTATTTATTAATCTTTGTTAATGCTAGTTCACAGTGCATTAACTAATGTTAACAAACATGAACTAAGATTATTAAATGCTGTAGAAGTATTGTTCATTCTTAGTTCATGTTGACTAAGGTTAGTTACTGTTTTATTTACAGTCAAACCAAAAATGATTCAGACATCAGATATAATTTTTGATATTTTTTACTAGTGTGTGCAGTTCATTTATGTAAGTGAGGTTAGCAAAACCTAAAGTAAACTGTGACATATACTCAAAAATTCTTCATAGAGTGGACTACCAGTTAAATTGCTAAACATTTGGAATCAAAAATTACTCAGACACTTTAAATGACTTAAAATAGTGTTTTTCTTTAATTGCTTCTTTAATTGACTGAACAAATTTAAGCATTACTTTGTAACTGGTCAACAAAGTATTGATAGTTGTGTAAATATTGTCATACTAACAGTTGTCTGAATAATTTTTGGTTGATTGATTGTAATCCATTACATACCATTCTATCAAAGTTGTCTGACATTATCAAGATGAATTTGTTGTGACATAGTTTAACACAGAGTTCTTGTCATATTTTATTACCATTTTCTAAACTATAGAGAATACATTTTTGGTTTGACTGTATATGTATTAAGAAATGCTGTCAAACTATCAAACTACAAGTATTGTAGATTTTAATATATTACTTTGAAGTTCATGCTGGAAGCCGCAATCCGCTAATTTAGCTCCTTGCTGTGTGATGAGCGTTTTACTAATAGCATCTCTTAATTGCATTTTATCTATACATTGAAAGATTCCCAGGAACCATTATAAGTGTTTCTGAATTCGTAGAGATGCATGTTAATGCAACAAAGTGCCAGCAGCGTTGTATTTTCATAATTTTGTAGGATTTCCATACACTGTGATCTTAATTGCACCAGTGCACATTATAAATGAAAATCCTGTCATTATTCACTCAAACTCATGTCATTCAAAACCTTTTTGCTTCTCTTTCTTCTGTTTAGTACGAAAGTAGATGTTTGTCAGAATGTTCACACTGGTCTTCTCCATATAATGAAAGTGAATGGTGACCAAATAAAAAAAAAAACCACAATCTTACCCTCTAAAATCTAAATTCTGCTAAATTCGACTTTTTATTCATTCACAGCTATTCTGTGGCTTCCAAAAATTCAGAATAAACACCTAGCACGTATCTTGACAGCTGCTCGTCAGCATTTACTTTCATTGTATCGAAAACAGCAGCATCAACATCATGCTATATTTCTTAGGTAAAAAGGTTTGGAGTGACATGAGGATGAGTAAATGATGACAGATTATTCATCTCTTAAGTGAGGATTCTGTAATTTCACTACATTTGGGGAAGTAGGAAGACCTAAGTTTTTTTAAAGATGTATTTCCAGTGAAGTGCTGTTGTAGACATACGGGAAGAAACCCTACCAATTACTTGATGGATGACGGTGTAAAGGAAGATGCACAGTCCATTTGAAATGCCACTCAAGTGTGGTGAGAGCGGTTTTAGTGCAGGGGTGGGGCTGTATGGACATGCAAGAGACCAGATCAAAGTGAGATAAATGTGATCGTATTGAGAGAGGAAGGAGTCTTGAAATGAAGTATTATCAGAATTAAACCTGTTTCAGCACTTTTATTCTAGATGATCCTCTTTCTCACATACACACACACATACACTTTAAATCTTGTATTAGAGGATTATATAGCACGGCTTACTGACCTTATTCAGCATTCTGACCTTTCCTTTATGCTGATAAAAAAATGAAATTGTTTGATTTTCTGTAAATATAATTCTCTAAAAAACTTCTCAGTGTATCAAATCAAATACACAATTATATCAAAAACGTCAATTATGCAGTAATTAAAATTAATTCA